>NW_007042242.1:114003-114334 GCF_000164805.1 Carlito syrichta
TATGAATTCCTGTGTTGTTTTTTCTAGGTCTGAGAAGAATGTTGTTGGTAATTTAATGGGTATTGCATTGAATTTGTAGATTGCCTTAGGTAAGATGGACATCTTCACAATGTTGATTCTTCCGATCCATGAGCATGGAATATTTTCAATGAACTTGGCCAGTTTCACATCTCTTTTGGTCAGTCCACCACAGTCATGTGAGGTGAGAGTGATCTGGACCTTGTTGTACACATTGAACCATTCTGGGTGATGATTCATCTTCTCTGCTTGCAGGGCAACTCGGGACATAAAGCCAAATGCCTGTAGAAGATGAAGTCAAGAGTCGTTACTG
>NW_007042242.1:114354-124154 GCF_000164805.1 Carlito syrichta
CGGCCACTGCACTCCAGTCTGGGTGACAGAGTGAGATTCCAACTCAAAAAAAGAAAAAAACAAACAGATATCTGAAGGACAACTGGAAGGATAGACCAGAAGAAACAAGGATGAGATGGAAGTTGATTAAAAAAAAAAATTGCTGACTGAGAGGAAGAACCTACATGTGTACCTCTTGAAGAAAGCTACCCATATTCAAGAAAACTTCTTCCTCAGGAAACTTGAAACCTTGATGATCCTCTAAATTTAATGGCTTCTTTCATTTTGCATTGAAATATACTCATCTCTTTCATCTTAATAAAATAAATAAACAAACATACAATAAGGCTGAGCATCGTGGTTCACACCTATAATCTCTGCACTCTGAGAAGTTAAGGTGGAAGGATCACTTGAGCCCAGGAGTCTGAGACCAGTCTGGACAACATAGTAAGACTTCATCTCTACAAAAGATAAATAAATAAATGTTTTAAAAAATAAACAAGAGTTTGCCTCAGCCTTTGTATTCCTCAAGACACTGCCTCCCCCTATCCCGCCGAAGTTCTGGAAGGAGTTGCTGTCGCCAGTTCCTCTATACAGCTCTCTCCTCCTCTTACCTCGTCTGCACTCCTCCTCTCTTCCTCCCTGGGCCCCTCTTTCTAATGATCTCCTAAGAACATTAGTGACCGCCATGTTGATAAAGTAAATGGTTCCCTTAGAGCCAAGTGCTGCCACCTTCCCTGGCTGTCCTCTCTGGCAACTCCTTAGTTTCTTTTGTCAGTTCATTACCCTCTAAGAAGTCACTGATGTGGATGATAATTGAAAGATGGTCCGAAGTCCTCCTCACTTCTAATCCTTTATCTTTGTCTAAGGCAGGGATTGTCAAACTGTCTGTAAAGGGCCACATAGTATTTTAGGCTTTGTAGACCCTACTGTTTCTGGGTCTCTGTCACAACTACTAAACTTAAGCCATCGAAACCTGAAAGCCACCAAATGAATGGGTGTAGTTATATTCCAATAAAACTTAATTTACAGACATGGAATTTGAATTTCACATAATTTCCATGTGCCAGAAAATATTATTATTCTTTTGATTTTTTTTCTCCCAACCATTCAAACACATAAAGACAATTATTAGCTTTGTGGGCTGTGAAAAAATATGCAGTCGGCCCATGGGCCAGAGTCTGTGCCCTGTTTTAAGTGTTCTCCTCACCCTTATAGTTTCACCATCTACACACAATGACTTCCAAAATTAAATCTGCAGCCCAAACACATTTTTGAAGTTTCAGACACATATCAATGGTTACTCAATATCCTCTTGGATGTCTTATTAAGATACATTGTAAGCCAGGTGCAGTGGCTCATACTGTAATCTCAGCACTTTAGGAAGCTAAGGCATGAGAAGCACTTGAGCCCAGGAGTTTGAGACCAGCCTGGGCAACACAGCGAGACCCCGTCTCTACAAAATAAATTGTTTTTTAAAAAAAGATAACATGTTCTAAAATGACCCAACTCCTTCCTCACTCTACAAATTCACTCAAGCATCAGGTCCTATTGAGTCTATAACCTGCCTATTTTTTGCAACTATTCTCTTCTCACCATTCACTCTGCAATCATTTTGACCCAAGCACCTTCATCATTTTCCTACTGCAACTACTTCCTAAATGGTCTCCTTATACCTCCTCAGCCCCTTGTAATCCACTGCAGCCAGTATAATGAATTTGATAAGAATACTTTCCTGCTTCATGCACTTTTGCCATTTGGCCAAAAAGTCTTTAACTTGGGTTAACGACTACAGGTTATATAGCAATTGTCTAGCTCCTGTCCCTTCCCTCCTCACCTTGTGCCTTTCACCTCCTCTCTTCCCTTGCTCCAACCATTCTGGAAGTATAATGGTCTACACGCTTAAGCCTTCTTTAAGAAATCCCTCCATATGCTAAGACCATGAAGATATTCTCTCATATTTCCTTTTATTTTTTTGAGTTGGAGTCTCACTCTGTCGCCCAGACTGGAGTGCAGTGGCCGCTCCCGGTCACTGCAGCCTCGACCTGCTGGGCTCTGGTGATCCTTCCACCTCAGCCTTCCAAGTAGCCAGATTTACAGGCATGCCCGGCTGATTTTTTGATTTATTGTAGAGAAGAGGTCTCGCTTGCCCAGGCGGGTCTCGAACCCATGGGCTCAGGCAATCCACTCACCTCAGCCTCCCAAAGGTGCGGGATTACAGGCTGAGAAGTTGGAGTCTCACTCTTGTTGTCCAGGCTGGGGTGCAGTGGCACACTCATGGCCACTGCAGCCTCGACCTGCTGAGCTTAGCTGATCCTTCCACCTCAGCCTTCCAACTAGCTGGAACTACAGACACATGCCACCATGCCTGGCTAGTTTTTGTGATTTATTGTAGAGATGAGGTCTCACCAAGTGGTCCAGGCTGGTCTCAAACCCCTGAGCTCAAGCAATCCTCTCACCTCAGCCTCCCAAACTGCTGGGATTACAGACTGAGCCACCGTACCCATTCTTATATTTCTATTACGAGTTTTGTTGGTTTTGATTTTCACATTTACCACTTTAATATGTCTGAAAATTATTCAGGGAGTAAATATAAGCAATAACTCTAATAATATCTTTATCCAATCGGATAGTCAATGTTTCTAAGAGTATTGATTAGTGTTGATTTCCTTCTCATTCTAAGTTCCTCGGGTCAGTTTCTAAGCTGTTATGTTGGTCCATTTTTCTAATAGCAATATCATCATTTCAGTTATCATGCTCAAAATGCTCTTGGCTATTTTTAGTTCTTACACTCGTGAATTAGTACTAGGATCAATTTGCAATATTCTGATAAGAATTGTGCTGCGATCTTTACTGGAAGATGTTAATAAAAAGTTAGTGATCCCTTTTTGTTAATAATATCCAAGTGTTACAAGGATAATGAGATGTAGAAACTCTAACTTTGTTGAAACTAGAAGAAATTGAAACTCTAAACCACAAGGTATGTGGAAGGACATCCAAATTAGGAAAGTTGTGCATATGGGAAGAAAAAGATAGGGGATACTTCTTTTTTTTTTGAGTTGGAGTCTCACTCTGTCGCCCAGACTGGAGTGCAGTGGCCGCTCCTGGCCACCGCAGCCTCAACCTGCTGGACTCAGATGATCCTTCCGCCTCAGCCTTCCAAGTAGCTGGAACTATAAGCATGCGCTACCACGCCTGGCTAATTTTTTTATTTATTGTAGAGATGAGGTCTCGCCAAGTTGCCCAGGTGGGTCTCGAACCCGCGGGCTCAGGCAATCCAGTCACCTCAGCCTCCCAAAGGTGCGAGATTACAGGCTGAGCCACCGAGCCCGGCTGGGGATACTTCTACAAATCTCAGAAAGAGCCAGCAAAGTAGATTTCTCCAAGGTGAAGAACATTCCCCAAAGTACAAAAACCCCAGATCCCCCCTTTTTTACACCAATGAGATCAGGGTGTCTAAACTGGCAGTGAGAATATCTATGGAGTTAGCTCAGTTCCACAAGTGTCACTAATGAGAAATCTGTTACCTGCAAGTTATTTTTTTCTTTCTAGGTAATCTATTCTCTTTAGAATCTGTTAAATTTTTTTCTGTGAGTTGGAAGACATGAAATTTAATCAGGAAAATCTAATTGATTCTTTTTAAAGATTCAATGTGCTTTATACTCAATAGGCACTATTTTATTTTATTTCGATTTTATTTGAGATGAGGTCTTACCGTGTTGCCTAGGCTGGTCTCAAACTCCTGGGCTCAGGCAATCCTCCCGCCTCAATCTCCCAAAATGCTGGGATTACAGGCATGAGCCACCACATCTGGTCAATAGGCACTTCCAGTGAAAAGAATCATATTTCCCATTAGCTCTTGAAAATGATTTTCTAAATTTATTTGATAGGCCCTCTCTCTTTTGGCCAAATACAAACTAAAACATAAGAAATTCAATAACTTTCTTATAATAATCACCAAGAAATACAATGGGCAAGATTCCACTAACATACATATAACAATCTAGATGAGAAATATTTGAGATAAAAGGCAACGTAGGGAAAAAATGTTCAGCATATGTAACTGATAAAGATTTAATAATCTTTTTTTATATAAAGAGGACAACTACAAATCAATAAGAGAGGACTACCTTCATAGAAAATCATGTAATTGGCATAAACAGAGAGTTTACAAAAGAGGAGGAGGAAGATGAGGAGAGGGAGGATGGGGAAGAGGAGGAAGGAGAGGAGGAGAGGGAGTAGAAGTTAGATGCTAGGTCAGATTACTTCACAGTTGCTACCAAGAGAGACACCAAGAGAGAAGAAGGAAATGGTGAGTAATGGAATTAGTATTTATGCAAAACTATACAGTTGCCCCTGGGTATATGGGGAGATTGGTTCCAGGACCCTCAAGTATACTAAAATCCTTACATATTCAAGTCCCATAACTGGAAACAGGCAGATGCTATATTGAAGAGCACAGTTTCCCAAACTGTGATCTGCAGAACACTACAGCTAAAAGAAGAGAAAGACAGCAAAGAGGTAAATACCAAGAATGGGGGTGGTGATTCTGTGGTCAAATAAGTTCAAGAAATACTGCACACACTCCCTTATCACCAGATGAAGGGCTCTGAAAATCTCCACGTTATTCTCAGCATTTCCCAGATGGATTGAACCATAGAACATCTTTGCCCATAACGGTTCTGCAGGGTCTGGTGTTCCAAAAACCATGATGTCCTAAATTAATATACTATAGGTATATTTTATAGACCAGGGCTGATCTACCAACTGTTTGCCTGACAGTCTGCAGCAAGAAAATGGATTTGGGAACTTTTTGTTAAATAATAAAGATGGGGGTCTCACCATTTTTGGTGAGATTTGGTCTCAAACTCCTGGCCTCAATCCATCCTCCTGCCTCAGCCTCCCAAAGTTTCTGGGATTACAGGCATGAGCCACCAAGCCTGACTGGGTTTAGGAACATTTATAGCAATCAGACATTACTGCGATGTCCATTTTGTTTTTCTATTAATCCACTTCATTATAGTTTATAATAGCATTGCTCCACAACTGATTGGAAAGAAAAACCGACCCTTCATCACATATGGTTAAGAAGCACTTTCACAGAGAGCAATGGCTTAGAGACATTCTCACAGACATTTGTACATTAAGAAATATATATAACAGACACCTTTTGTTTAACCATTTAATTAAATGGCCTCCATCATCTATTCCTGTCGCTTCATTTTTGAAATATGGCATCTTAAAAAAAAAAAAAAGAAATATGGCATCTAAATTACACAGACAAAAGAGGAAGAATGTGATTTCAAATAAAAGACAGTCCTTTAAGCTTTTGAAACAGAGTTTTATGGAAAATGGCCTACACCATCTTCTTTCCTTCTTTTGCCGAGGATCAGTAAGGACTAGAACACATAGTGGCATTCTTCCTAGACTAAGCTATGAAAACTACTGACCGAGAAAAGGAGTCATCAGCTTCAGGGTACCAAGAAGAGGAGAAAAGGGAAGGTATGGAGGGGTTTTCCCACAGACTGTTCCTCTGAAGGTGCTGAGAACAAAACCAGAGCAACTTTCCCTTGTGGTTTACAAACAGATCATTTTCATGCCAGTCTGTACATTAAGATGACAGACGTGAGCTGAGAAGAAATATGCCAACGAACTTGACCCACATCAAACAAAGGCAAAGGCTAGTCAAACGCTACCATTGAGAGCGTGTTCCAGGGACTTTACGGTCTTTAACTCCAGGTTCTACCTTCTGCTATTATCGCAGAGAACGGAGACTTAGAGGGAGGCGGGTCACAGTGGCAAAACCCTAGCCTTAGGTCAGGATGGCCACATTCTGTTCCTGGTTCTGCCTCATACTGGCCCGTTCAGGTTTGCCATTTCATTTCTCAGAGCCTCAGTTTCCATATCCATCTATAAAATGGGAACCAGATGACTTCCAAGGTTTCTTAGGGTCCTAAATCTCTAAAAATAAAATAAAAGCAAAAATATATCCGTGTTGTGTGGGAAATAAAAAATAAATCTGTGAGATGAAATAAATACTGCCAATCTGCTGGCATGTATTCAAGATGCTAATTCTATAGCAGTCGCTTTATAACCCAGGCACAATCATTCACCATCATTCTCGTCAGACACCATCATTCTAAGTGCCCTTTCACCCCCTCTCTTTAATCTCAGCTCTAGTGTTCCATAGATCACAGTTGGGGGAACTGAGCTCGGGAATACAGCACGCGCTTGTTTCCTGGGAGAGACCACCGATGTCGCCTCACTCCGGACCAGCTTTCCATTCAGAACTCTGAGATGAGCCTCAACGGCGTGTGTGGATCTATTGGTATGCCCTCACCTCTCCCCACCACTTGACTTTACCAGGAAGCAAACCGACCCAGGGTCTTCCTCTCCCTGATGCCAACAGACGCCACTTCATTTCTCTTACCTGCGCTCACAGTTCCAAAGAAAACACTTGTGCCTCGCTACCTTTCTCCTTTTCATCCCAACTAGCCCCATCCTACAGCCACTGGCCTTCATTCTTTCCTGTTGTGCCCATGAAGTCACCCTTTGGTTGTCAGTAGAGCCATCTTTATCCCTTCGGTGCTACCTTCGTCATCTTCTTTTTTTTTTTTTTTTGAGTCCAGTCTCACTCGGTCGCCCAGACTGGAGGGCAGCGGCCGCTCCCGGCCGCCGCAGCCTCGACCCGCCGGGCTCCGGCGATCCTCCCGCCTCAGCCTTCCCAGTAGCCGGAACTACAGGCGCGCGCTACCACGCCCGGCTGATTTTTTTGATTGATTGTGGAGATGAGGCCTCGCCAAGTTGCCCAGGCGGGTCTCGAACCCGCGGGCTCAGGCAGTTCACTCACCTCGGCCTCCCAAAGGCGCGGGATGACAGGCTGAACCACTGAGCCCGGCTACATCATCTTCTAAAGCCACATATCTAACCATGTCGAGACACGGCTTCCAACTCTCCCCTCCCTTCTAGATATAGGGTTCTCTTGGCAAACAAGAGTTTAATGTTCCTCTTCAGCCTGCTTCCTCCCAGCTCTGAATCAGCCCCCACCACCACTGGGTGGTCACAGCCCATAGAGGAGGGTGGAGCATTCTGAGATCAGACTTCCCAGCATGGTTTCTGGGGTACCCTGGGTTTCTGTGAAGCGTGGTGGGGAGTGAGAAGTGTGTGGCTTCCAGTTCTAGCCTGGAATTTGATAGTCTTTACTCAGTGAGAAAAGACTATGGGGAGCAGCCGATTCCTTGGGAAGCATGTTTTGACTACAAAACAGAGAAGAAAAACACTTCCCTGCCTAAACTTCCAACTACACATGAAGAATAATAGTGCTTGTCTTCTATATAAGACTGTGAAGCCACTGATGATTTTAACGAAGTCCCATCATGCACAGTGTCATCCAAATCCTCATTTATTGACTTCACAATGATGGTGAAGTAAAACTCCAGGTACAATTTGAGACAATTTTAAAAACTTCTACCTCATGCAAAGATTTGTTTCTGCGTCTTGACCTCATAATTTCCATAGTCCTCTGTATGTTTCACGGGGGCATGCATTATATTTCATTTTGTACTTTAGTACTCTGGGCAGTTCTCTCTCTATTAGCCTATGAACCTCTCCAGGTGTGATCAGATGCCTGATTCATCTTGCAAATCTGAAATATCACATAGTAATAGTATTTGCTTGTTGAATGAATTCCTGCCACAAATTTCTATATCTTCTCAGTTTGAAACTTGCAATTGCTCACAAAATTCTATTTCAGGGTCACCCTTGCCCTTTTGCAAATAAATGCAGTTAATTGATTCATTTGCAAATGACCTTTTCATTAAAAAATGAAGCAGCAGCCAGATTGCTGGTGGTAGCTCACACCTCTAATCCCAGAATTTTGGGAGACTGAGGATTGCCTGAACCCAGGAGTTCAAGACCAGCCTTGGCAACGTAGCAAAACCTTACCTCTACACAAAATTAGCCAAGTATGGTGGCACACACCTGTGGTTCCAGCTACTTGGGAGGCTGAGATCGAGGCTGCAGTGAGCTGTGTTCATGCTACTGCACTCCAGCCTGGACAACAGAGTAAGACTGCCAATTCAATTTTTAAAAAGTGAAGCAGAATATTTTACACAATAAGCATTCATCTCAGACAATACAAATAATTCCAGAATGCCTTCTTTCTCCAGAATGTAAGATGTTTTTGTTTTGGTTATTGTTTTACTTTATCTTGTGCATTCACAGACTATTATTGGTGAGATGTGTGTGTCTATGGACCTGGGGACTTAAAGTGGCTCTATAAATCTTCCAGCATGTTTGTTAATAAGCAGGAGTTGGAAACATATCCACTGACTATGGAATGCCTAGAACTGAGGATTTGAGAGAGAACTCTAAGTAGTGGAACTAGACTGATATTTCCTCCCAATTTAAGAGCTACTTCAGACCAGGCACAGGTGGCTCATGCCTGTAATCCCAGTGCTTAGGGAGGCCGAGATGGGAGAACCATTTGAGCCTGGAAGTTTGAGACCAGCCTAGGCAACATAGCAAGACCTCGTCTCTACAAAAAAAATCCAAAAACTTAGCTGGGAGAGGTGATTTGTGCCTGCAGTCACAGCTACTCAGGAGGCTAAGGTAGAACGGTCTGCTGAACCTGGGAGGTTGAGGCTTCAGTGAGTCATGATCGTGCCACTGCACTCCAGTCTGGGTGACAGAGTGAGACCCAGACCAAAAAAAAAAAAAAAAAAATACCAACTTCAAAGAAAATACAAAATATCAACAATAACCCAGTAACTCTCATTTTGGAATACCTGCCCTACTTTCCTCATAGATCTTGCCAGGGACACATGTCAGTCACAAGGGGCTGCAGGAAGAACATCTTCAGATCACCGTGAAGGAAGAGACATTAGAGTAAAGTTCAGTTGGCTGCACTTGGAAGCTCAGCCACAAGCAGCTGTCTCTTAACTCTTAATCTATCTTCTCATCTAACACATTGTAGTCAATAATACAAATATAACAATGTTAGGTAGTTTGTAGAACGCCCTAATAAAGGAATGTTCCTCCAGAGATTAAATTAGTGGCTTTTCCCCTTTTTCCCTAATAAAAGAAGGGTCCAGATGTTTCATATACAAGTGAGGATAATTACCTTGAAGCAAAGTAGATCCTTCTGAGCCAAGAATCACTAAATGATTGAACATTTACATAATTATTTGGGGGAAGATCCCCCAAAATTTGGGATTACTTTTTGGAGGGTGGGTCTCTTGTAGTACAGGTTCCCTCCACACTCCAGGTAAGTGTCCTAGGAACCCATCAGCAGCAGTGTACCAGCTAGCACTGTTGTGAGAGGTTTTGTTGGGCTTCAGTGAAATTTTGTTTTGAAGCTTCTTTCAATGCACTTGCCCATTTTATGATGGGTGATTTATGAGTATACCTGCCCACACTTTGCTGAGTGTTCAGTAGTTTTTGGCCAAAAATGGCATGGCCCCTGTGCCCCTCCCTCCCTATTCACCTGATCTTGCTGAGCGGTGTTTGTTTTGGTTTTTTTTAACCTTTAAAAAATATTTATTTAGCCGGGCTCGGTGGCTCAGCCTGTAATCCCGCGCCTTCGGGAGGCTGAGGTGAGTGGATTGCCTGAGCTGCGGGTTCGAGACCCACCTGGGCAGCGAGACCTCATCTCTACAATCAATCAAAAAATCAGCCGGGCGTGGTAGCGCGTGCCTGTAATTCCGGCTACTCAGAAGGCAGAGGCGGAAGGATAGCCGGAGCCCAGCGGGTCGAGGCTGCGGTGGCCAGGAGCGGCCACTGCACTCCACTCTGGGCAACAGAGTGGGACTCCAACTCAAAAA
>NW_007042242.1:124174-131086 GCF_000164805.1 Carlito syrichta
TATATATTTATTTATTTATTTATTTATTTATTTATTTATTTATTTATATTATAAAGATGTGGGGTACAATTCAGGGTTAGGTACACAAGCATTGATGATGCAGGCACCCTTGTTGACGAGGTATGCCCTTCCTCCCCTAGCAGTTTCCCTCAACTGCCAATCCCACCCCTCTCTCCTAGGTTTCCCACTATTGCCAATCCCTTTCTTATTGTCTCCCTGGATGAAAAAAGTCCTCAAAGGGAAACATCTTGCCAATGTGGAAGAGGTGAAACAAAAACCAGGAGAAGCACTAAAAGGCATCAAAACTGATGAGTTCAAAAACTGTTTTGAGCAGTGGAAAAAGTGTCTCGATACATTAAAGGTGACTGAAGTTTTTTTGTTTTTGTTTTTGTTTTTACAGTGAAAGAGAGATGGAATTCAGCTTTATTTTGCCCTCTCTGAAACTTCCATTTACACCATAGCCTCCTCTATCAAAAAAGAGGAAGAAAAAGTTCTGCTTTGTATCACAGAATTCAAGTACTTATGTACTTGTTAGAGGTGGCAGGATATTCATTTCTCCAGTTTTTTGGCTCCAAGAGATTACACCTTCAGTACCAGTGTAGTGAGGAACCACTGGCAAACTTCTGGAAATATCTTCTGAATTGGTCAGTGTACCATTTCATAAAGTGCTTCTGGAGTTAAAGTCTGCCAAGCTTCAAAAGTGTCCACACTTTTGCACAGAATAAACTAATCCTAATGGGTAGCACTAAGTCCTTCCCAGCTGGGTCTCATTATTGGCACTGCTGCTTTAACCTCCAAGGGGCTGGCCCTCACCCCAGGCGAAGCCTCCTGGCCGCTCTTCAGGTAGTGGATTGTAATTTGGATCCTCATCTGGTGTATCAAAAATAGCTTTCAAAATAGATGGTGTTTTCAGAATTCTTATTCCACCAGGCTGATTGGGAAATACATCTTCCAAGAAAAAATATACGTGTCCTCTTGCAATACCCAAGAGGTCCACAATGATTGAGTTCCCCAACAACAAGGAAAACCCCATGAGCACCCAGGGCAGAAAGGGGGCCTGAAAGTTGAGAAGGCCAAAGAAGTTCATGCGGACATATGGGTTCCTTCGGCTCCACACGTAGACGAGCATTATTGCGAAGACCTGGCCCAAGAAAACTAAGCTCACAAACAAGCCAAAAAGAGAAAAATCATATTAAATAAAAAATTGAATCCAACTAGGCCAAAAAATAAGAAATTGGTGATTAACCTCCATATTTGAAAGTGTTTAAAGATTAATTCAGGATTGAAGTACAATTGAAAAGGTGTGATCAATTCCAACTGCACAGCGGCGGTGGTGAGGACACAGGCAGTGGTGTAAGCGCGGCTGACGGGGGGGATATGAAGTGTTTTTTTTGTTTGTTTTGTTTTTTTTGTTTTTTTTGTTTTTTTGAGTTGGAGTCTCACTCTGTCGCCCAGGCTGGAGTACAGTGGTGGCTCCCGGCCACCACAGCCTCGTTCTGCTGGGCTCCAGCGATCCTTCCACCTCAGCCTTCTGAATAGCTGGAACTACAGGCACGCACTAACATGCCCGGCTGATTTTTGATTTATTGTAGAGATGAGGTCTCGCCAAGTTGTCCAGGCCGGTCTCGAACCCGCGGGCCTCAGCCTCCCAAGGCGCGGGATTACAGGTTGAGCTACCGAGCCCGGTTTGACTGAAGTTTAAATATGTAAGAATAAATACACAATTTTCTATAAATTCTGGGGTTTTTTTGAGCCCCCCCCAGGATAGTCAAGTTCCTTATTATCTTGAGAGAAAGGTTTAATCAAGCTCTTTGAGTTCTGAAAGTTTTGTGCAAATTGGTCTCTTGTCTTAGTGGAAGAATTGGCCACCAAGAAGAAAGGGAACAGTGGAACTGGCTTCCAAGATGGCAGTGGCCTGGCCCCTCTCATGATGAACTGGCACCTTGGTTTGTGTCCTTGAGACATCGAGGGCTAAGAAAACACTGATAGCTAAGACCTCTGTTGCTTGGGAATCAAGCCTGTTTGTATAAGACGTCCTGTTAACAGTGTTTCCAGCTCCTTGGAAGGCTGAGTTGGAAGGATTGCCTGAGCCCAGCAGGTCAAGTCTGCGGTGGTCATGAGCATGCCACTGCACTCCAGCCTGGGCAACAGAGTGAGACTCTGACTCAGAAAAAGAGAGTTAAGATGGCAAATTTTATGTTATATGTATTTTTCCACCATAACACTTTTTAAAACAAAATAACAAAATGCTGTAAAAATGTATTGCTCCAGGACCTGTGAGGTCAGCCACAGCAGGGATCAGCCTCCTCCACCCCACTGCACCAGACCTTCACCAGAGAGGGCAGGTGCTCACCACCCTGCAGCCTCCATCTGACCCTCTTTCCAGAGCCAAAAGCTCAAACCTCACCATTAATAGTAGTAGATTCATAAAGTTGCCCACCTCTCCTCTCAGACCCAAACCGGTTAAAGGCATATGGATCCCCAAGTACTTAACATTGCTCGATAGGATGTGACATTTTCCAACATGGGTGAAACTAGAAACAATCCATTACAAACATGCTCATGTTGAAAACCTATTTGGCACCCAAGGTGAGTTACCAGCTAAACAGCAACATGCACTTTAAAGTAGAGTTCAAAAGAAAGACCTGTGCCACAGAAATAAATGTGGGCTCCTTGCACAGAATGCAGAGTCTGGGATGGAAATGGACAAGCTCACCCATTTATAGATACAGAGCGTACGTGACCTGGGACTGAGTTGACCAGAGGAATGAAAATGGAGGAAACATCGCCCAAGTCTTTCTAACTTGCCCACAAGAGATGGCCAAAGTAAGAATTGAATCAGGACACTTTGTGCTCCAATGGGAGAAATTGAACCACGTGAAATGTATTGGAAGCCTTGTGATTTCCAAATATAACAGGGGTACTGAAAAAGAAAAAAAAATGGAGGAAAAAAACCACGTGGCTGTCTTCCTCTAACAGAACTATCTGCTTCTCTCTGTAAATCTACTTTACGCCATAGCAGGCAGTGCTGCTTCAGCAGTAAAGAGCCTCATGTCTCCCAGCTTCACTGTCAAGAAGGACTGAGTTTCGCTTCAATTCCAGTTCATAAAACTCCAGGGAAGAACTGACAGACTCAGTTTAGGTCATGTGATCACTCCTGTGATGGTCTGAATATTTCTTCTCCCCCACAAATTCATAAGTTAAAACCTAACCCCTAAAGTGATAGTATTTGGAGTGGGGACATTTGGGGGTGACCAGGTCATGAGGGGGAGCCCCCATGAATGGGATTAGTGCCCTTACAAAAGGGGTCTCAGGGAGCTGCCTGGCCCCATCCAACAAGTGACAATATAGTGAGAAGATGTCATTTATGAGCCAGAAAACTCTCACCAGACGCCGAATCTACTGGTGCCTTGATCTTGAACTCCCTGGCCTCCAGAACTGTGAGAAACAGGTTTCTGATGTGTATATGCCACTTGGTGTAAGATATTTCTGTAATTGCAACCTGAATGAACTAAGACATTTACCAATCAACTGAGACTAGGTGGCAGATATGATTAGCTTAGGTTGAGTTGGAGCCCATTCCTAGACCAGCTATCAACCGTGACCAGAGAGGAGGGGTCAGTAAGGATAGGAAATTCCCTACCAGATGCCAGATTTGAATAAGAAAAACATTTCCTAAAAAAGATAGGAAGAGGCCTAGGCAGACAAAACCAAGTGCCCACTATAAAACATCCAGATTGTTGAGGCAGAAGGCTGTTTATGAAGGTACAGTAAACAAAAAAGTAGTGACCAGCCACACATCCCCTCTCCCTCTAATTGCCCCTCCTTGTTTCTAAAAGAGATCACATCGTACTAATTATAGGACTCCTGGCTTGGGAAGTCTGTTGTTGAAACCCAAATTGCAGTTCATTCAGTAGAAGCTAAGGTGTCTTGTTAGGTCTCAAAGCACCCTACGACAATCAGTGTACACTACAGCAGTCCCACTTGGGGGGGTGAGGTAGTCAGTCCTCAGCATTTTCCCCACTTTCATCACAAGTAAGAGCTTAATCCTTCCAGACCCCACCTCCACAAAGGTTATTCTACCAGAAGCAAGGGTTGTTGGGCTCAGTGGCTCAAGCCTGTAATCCCATCACCTTGGGAGGCTAAGGTGAGAGGATTGCCTGAGTTCAGGAGTTCAAGAACAGACTGGGCAACTTGGTGAGACCTTGTCTTTATGATAAATCAAAAAATAAGCCAGGCGTGGTAGCGCACGCCTATAGTTCCAGCTGCTTGGAAGGCTGAGGCAGAAGGATCACCTGTGCCCGGCAGGTCGAGGCCACGGTGACTGTGGGTGTGCCAGTGCACTCCCGCCTGGGTGACAGAGTAAGACTCTGACTCAAAAAATAAATAAATAAATAAAAGAAGCAAGGGTTTATTGACGACTGATCCTCACAATTTTAAATTTGCCTTATCCAATGCTGAAGATTGCAGCCTATTAACCCAATGGTTGTCTCTGTATCACCACCGCCAAACCATCAGTACCAGAAATCAACACATTTTTCCAGGCAATGCTCATCAACCACAATGAGTACAAGATTGGTTTTGCTTTCTTATCTTTCTACTCTCAGCATGGAAATATTGCCTGTCCTTGCTCTCATGTGCTCATTCCTATGGATGAGATAATCACAAACAGAAGCACAGTGTCCACTGTTGATTATCTATGCCCTACACTGCTCCACAAAATAGGCCAAAGGGAGCTTATCATAATTTAAAAGTTTTGTTGTTGTTGTTGTTTTGAGTTGGAGACGCACTCTGTCGCCCAGGCTGGAGTGTAGGGGCACGCTCATGGCCACCACAACTTCTACCTGCTGGGCTCAAGCAATCCTTCAGCCTCAGCCTTCCAAGTAGCTGAGATCACAGGTGCCACCACCATGCCCAGCTAAATTTTTGATTTATTGTGGAGACAAGGTCTCACAAAGTTGCCCAGGCTAGTGTCAAACCCCTGAGCTCAGGCAATCCTCTTACCTCAGTCTCCCAAAGTGCTAGGATTATAGGCTTGAGCCACTGTGCCCAGCCTATCTAAATGTTTTTAAAGTAGTTCTTCTAGACAAGGGATTGGCAAACTATAGCCCATGTTCAAATCTGACCTGTCACCTTTTCTTATAAATAAGTTTTATTGGAACACAAGGAAGCTTACTGGTTTGTCCTTTGTCTGCGGCTGTTCTTGAGGCAGGCTAGCAAGCGCAGGAAAATGTGGCCTCTGTTTCACCCTATGAGAAGCAGGAAGCAAGTAGCTAAAATTTTGGAAAACAACTCCAGGATGTTTACGGTTGGAGTCAACAGAGCAAAGCTGGCCCTCTACTCTTCTTGAGAACCCAACCAGAGCATGAGCTCATTAAGCAGCTCAGATGCCCAAATGAGAACAAATCCATAGCTCTCGTGACCCTCACTCCTCCCAGCTACTTCCCCGGAGGTAAAGGGAATAAAAGTCAGACACGAAGACCCCTTGGGAAAGTTCTCACTCTGAGACTGGCCACATTCCCTTCCCTTGGAGTGTATACTTTCCTTCTTCAGGGTGCTCTCTTCTTGAGACTGCCCACACTCTCTTCCCCATGGAGGGTGTATTTTCGCCTCAGTAAAATCTTCACTTTACTCATCAACTTGGTGACTTGCTCTTGAATTCTATCCTGCAGTGAAGTCAAGCCCTTGGGGCAAGAGTTGAAATCTCCTCTGTCTCCATGAGACCTCCTCTCCAGCAACATAATGGCAGAGCTGGATAGCTGGGACACAGACAGGATGGCCTTCACAGCAAAAAATATTTATCTGGAATACCACTAACTCCAGTCAGAATGGCAATTATCGACAACTCAAAAAATAACAGCTGCTGGAGAGGGTGTGGTGAAAAGGGAACACTTCTACACTGTTGGTGGGAGTGTAAACTAGTGCAACCTCTGTGGAAAGCAGTGTGGCGATTCCTAAAAGCTCTAAAAATTGACCTTCCATATGATCCCGCAATCCCCCTACTGGGAATATACCCTGAAGAACACAAATCACTCTATAAAAAAGATACCTGCACACGTATGTTTATAGCAAGAACCTGGAAACAACCATGCTGCCCATCAAAAGAGGACTGGATTTTAAAAATGTGGTACATATACACGATGGAATACTACGCAGCCATAAAAAAGAAAAAAATCATGAATTTTGCAGCAACCTGGATGGAACTAGAGTCTATAATACCGAGTGACCTCTCACAGAAACAAAGATCTGAATATCATATATTCTCACTCATATAGTGGACCTTGAACATCCATCGTAATACTATAAGAAAAGGACTGACAGTGGTGGGAAACTATGGGGGGGAAGGGAAGGGAGGTGGGATTAACAGTAGTAATATCTGCCTGGGGACGGGGAAACACCCCTTATCAACAAGGGTGCCTGAACGAAGCATATTTGTATACCTAACCCTTAACTGTACCCCACAATATCAAAATAAAAAATATTGATTAAAAAAACAACAAAAATAACTGATTATTTAATTGTAAATAATATTAAGACATATAAACTTGATGCATTAAAAAAAAAAAAGAAAAATTCCAAGGTAGGGGGAGGGCAAAGATGGCTGACTAAAAACATCACATGATAGCAGCTTTTTGCAAAGAAAGGTATATGGAAGAGCAAACCTAGGACTTTGAGAGTAGACCTGAAAACTGAAGCTGAGGTCTATCAGAAAGGTATCTGAACACACAGAGGACAGACAGTTCCTAGACCCGGACACCCCTAGAAGCAGCCCTGACAGAATGGGAGAATGCCTTTGGAGATGGAAGAGGTGAGTGAAAATAACAGCTTTTCTTCTCTACACACATCCTGTGAGCCTCTGCAGTCTCAGCCAAGAGAAAGACAACCCAGGAACTTCCCTTACACCCTCTCCTC
>NW_007042242.1:131106-139313 GCF_000164805.1 Carlito syrichta
TACTGGGAAACTATGGGGGGGGATGGGATTAACAGTAGCAAATATCTGTCTGGGGATGGGAAGACACCTCTTATCAACAGGGCACCTGAATGAAACGTAATTGTACACCTAATCCTTAACTGTACCCCACAAAACCATAATAAAAAATATTGATTAATAAAAAAAAAGAAAAAAAAATTCATCTGGTTAACTCCTGTTCCTGCTTCATTTAGGCACATTTTTTAAAATCCTATTTTCCTTTTTATTGACACACAAGATTGATGTAAATGAAATAAATTGCTCATTCCTTTACAACAAGCACACAAGAAAACAGATTTATGGTCATTTCTCCAACAACAAATATTTGCTTCACTAAATTCAAATTTGCTCCTGCTAATTTGTTTTCCGTGCCCTTTTAATTTCACTGCCAAATCACAGCGTAATCTGTTTGAAGATATGCTAAATAGGATTAACAACATAGGCCTATCCCCTGGGCAGCTCCTCGGCTGATCTCACCTGAGATCACTGCTAGGGCTAGAGTCATCTCCTCTACCCTTCATAAATTTTAGGTTGGCCACTCCTGTAATGAAAGGAAGATTAACAAGAGGAAAGCAGAAGTTAATTAACGTGTATACCTCAAATATATAAACATAGGAGATACCCAGGGAAAAATGAGTAATTCTCAAAGAGGTAGTTTAGAATTCAGGCTTAAATACCACCTTCAGCTCAAAGGACAAAGGGTGGAAGGAGACAAGTTATTGGAAGGTGACCAGGAAAGCACAGTAAATAAGGGTAAGATACGTTATGCAGATTTTTTTTTTTTTTTTTTTTTTTGAGTTGGAATCTCACTCTGTTACCCAGACTCATGGTCACCGCAGCCTCGACCTGCTGGGCTCAGGTGATCCTTCCACCTCAGCTTCCAAATAGCTGGAACTACAGGCATGCACCCAGCTAATTTTTAAAAATTTTTTTTATTGTAGAGAGGAGGTCTCGCCAAGCTCAGGCAATCCTCCCACCTCAGCCTGAGCTCAGGCAATCTTTTCACCTCAGCCTCCCAAAGTGTGGGGATTACAGGCTTGAGCCACCATGCCTGACCATTATGCAGATTTAAGTCAGTGCCTTCTTCATTGATAAGAATTCCTATTGATTGAGTCCTCCTTTGCTTCCAGGTGCAGAGAGGGAGACACCCTCACAAATGGAGGGTATCTCCCTCCATTTTCTTAATAGGTTTAAATTTCCCTTACAAAACAATCATTTCTACTGTTTTCTGAGCTTCTTCTGTGTCTGCTGTTTCTCAAAATAATCAGCTCAAGATGATCCTTATGGAAAAGAGGCATATTTTGGGATGGCATGTTCTGGTCTTCTACTATTCCAAGATGGCCTCATGACACGTCTGTCAGGTAGCGCTGGCTGTCTGCTGAGGGCCCTCAGTTCTCCTCCATGTGGCCTCTAGCTCCAGTGGGCTTCCTTACACAAAGCAGAAGTATTCTAAAAGTATTCTAAAAGAGCAAGCCTCATGTGAAAGCCTCAGCTTACATCCATTGGCCAACGACCCATTGCCTAAAGTCACATGGTCAAGCCCAGTATTAAAATGAAGGAGGGCTAGCCAGCTCGGTGGCTCAGCCTGTAATCCTGCGCCTTGGGAGGCTGAGGTGAATGGATTGCCTAAGCCCGCAGGTTCGAGACCCGCCTGGGCAACTTGGAGAGACCTCATCTCTACGATAAAAATAAAAAATTAGTCGGGCATGGTAGCGCACGCCTGTAGTTCCAGCTACTTGGAAGGCTGAGGCGGAAGGATCGCCGGAGCCCAGCAGGTCGAGGCTGCGGTGACCGGGAGCGGCCACTGCACTCCAGTCTGGGCGACAGAGTGAGACTCCAACTCAAAAAAAAAAAAAAAAGAAAGAGGGCTGCACAAGGGCACAGCTACTCGGAAGTGATTCACCAGGAGCCACTAATGTAACAGTCAACCCTCGAATGCTAGAAAAAAATCCCATCCCTTTCTTCTTTGGGTAGGGCAAATCTGTAGTTAGAAAAGGAAATCTCAGCATGCACATGCACGTTTATTGCAGCACTATTCACAACAGCAAAAACATGGAACTGATATAGGGACCTATTGATGTCCTTCCATGTTGCCACAGCCTCTAGAGAAGGGCATGGTGGAGATTTAAGCACTCTTGCTCATTCCTGAGCAGATTACTGAGAATCAGCACTCCCAGTGAGTAGCTGTAGGGGATCCTTGACTTCCCTGCAGACTATGTCCAAGATGGAAAACCCTGTTTATTTCCTTTCTTTGAACTATATAATATCAATGTAATCATAAGTCTTGTGATTTGCATAACTTTTGCAATGCATGATATAAATTTTTTTAACGTCACTAAATGTAAAATGCAGCTGTAACTTAAGTTCTGTACAATACTCTGCTGGTCACGTGGCTAATGTATAGGTACTGACAACTATGGACTATAAAAGTGAACTGTAAAAGCTTAGAAGGTGAGCAGAACCATTTTAGAAAGACCTTGAGTCTGGCACTGCTCCCTGGATTCAAACTCAAAAATAAACTTCTTTCTATCTCTTCCCTGGCCCTTTGATTTATTAGTATCAGGGGGAACAGTCAAGAATTACTGGGACCATAACAGAACCAACTGTGCTGCCCATCGAAACTAGACTGAATTTTTTAAAAAATGTACACATACATGATAGAAAATTTTTTTTGAGTTTGGGTCTCCCTCTTGTCGCCAGGCTGGAGTGCAGTGGCATGCTCACAGTCACCACAGCCTCAACCTGCTGGCTTAGATAATTCTTCCGCCTCAGCCTTCCAAGTAGCTGGAACTACAGATGCATGCCACCACGCCCAGCTACTTTTTGTGATTTATTGTAGAGATGAGGTCTCACCAAATTGCCCAGGCTGGTCTCAAACCACCAGGCTCAGGCAACCCTCTTGCCTCAGCCTCCCAAAGTGCTGGGATTACAGCTGAGCCACCACACCCGGCCTACATGATGGAATATTACACAGTCACAAAGAAGAACAAAATTATAAACTTCACAGCAACTTGGATGGAGTTGGAGTCTATAATACTCAGTGACCTATCACAGAAACAAGTAACTGAGTCCCACATGCTCTCACTCATAAGCAGAACTTGAACATTTACCATGATACCATAAGAAAGGGATTGCCAGTAGCAGGACACTGCCAGGAGAGGGAAGTGGGGGCACATAACATCAATAAAGGTACCTGATCCCAAACCAGGCAAATTGGGGACCAAAGGGAGGCACAAACTTTACCTGTATGATGACCACTTGTGTATCAAATCCTGAATTGTACCCCACATCTTTAAAACAAAATTTTTTTTTATTAATCAATATTTTTTATTATGGTTTTGTGGGGTACAGTTAAGGGTTAGGTGTACAATTACGTTTCATTCAGGCACCCTGTTGATAAGAGGTGTCTTCCCATCCCCAGATATTTGCTACTGTTAATCCCATTCCCCACCCCCGCATAGTTTCCCAGTACTGTCAGTCATTTTCTTACAGTATTACATTGGATGTTCAAGGTCCATTATATGAGTGAGAACATGTGATACTCGGATCTTTGTTTCTGTGAGAGGTCACTCAGTATTATAGACTCTAGTTCCATCCAGGTTGCTGCGAAATTCATGATTTTGTTCTTTTTTATGGCTGCGTAGTGTTCCATCGTGTATATGTACCACATTTTTAAAATCCAGTCCTCTTTTGATGGGCAGCATTGTTGTTTCCAGGTTCTTGCTATTGTGAACAATGCTGCGATAAACATACGTGTGCAGGTATCTTTTTTATAGAGTGATTTGTGTTCTTGTGGGTACATTCCCAGTAGAAGGATTGCAGGGTCATATGGAAGGTCAATTTTTAGAACTTTTAAGAATTGCCACACTGATTTCCACAGAGGCTGCACTAGTTTACACTCCCACCAACAGTGTAGGAGTGTTCCCTTTTCACCACATCCTCTCCAGTATCTGTTATTTTTTGAGTTATTGGTGATGGCCATTCTGACTGGAGTTAGGTGGTATCTCAGTGTGGTTTTGATGTGCATCTCCCTGATGATTAGTGAGGTTGAGCATTTCTAAAACAAAATTTAAAAAAGAAAAGGAAATCTCAGCAAGGGAGTGTCAAATTAAGTTTAGCCCAGAGCTTCCCCCTTGCATATTTTTAGTTCAGCCAAGAGGTTTCCCTATAACCTTTCATATAGTGAACTATAATCTAGCATATGTCACCAGACTAACATACTCCTGTGCCATTCACCCAGTTTTGGCCAAAGGTGGCCAATTATTCAAAGTTTTCAAATAAGGCAAACCTGAGCTGTAACCAATCTGGCTGTTTCTGTACATCACTTTCATTTTCTGCCCATAAATGTTCCACCACGTGGCTGTGCCAGAGTCTCTCTGAGCCTACTCTGGTCGGGAAGGGGGCTGCCCAATTTGCAAATCATTCTTTGCTCAACTAAACTGTTAAATTTGTCTTAAGTTCTTCTCTCTTTTAGCAGGAACTTAGGCCTCCCACTAGATTTCATTAAAAACACTTTAGGGGAACAGAGCATACACCTATGACCTAATTCTTGGTATGTCCGCATTTTTTTTTTAATATTAACAAAAATTCCCATTACTGTCACTTTGACCGTCAATAACAAAGGTGGAAAGCCCGTCCTGCCATTTTTCAATCTGCAGAAGTTCTCCCTTTTGTCTATTTCCCTGTATTAGAGAAGATTCTGGTTAAACAAGGCATGCATATAAAAGGTTTCCTATTAAGTGGGTCCACCAATGCAAGTATTTCAGTCATGGTCCACATTTTGCCGAGAAAGTGGGAAGGGATGGATCCTTACTGCAGCAGGCTTCCAGTAGGGGTGGCATCAAGAACACTGATGGAGTAGATACATCTCAGGAAGTTCCAGCAGTCCCTGCCTAAGGTCTGGTAGGCATCTGGATTCTAATATATCCATAACTGAAATTGTGAAGAACCAGAGAACTACCCCCTCTCCCTACCATGCTGCTCTCCCAGCTTCCTCTTTTTCAGTAAATGAAATCACTACCCACACAATTACTCAAGCCAAGAAATCCTGGTGATAACTGGATTCCTCCTACCTTCCTCATGACCATCAACAGAAGCTGTCATCTCCAAAACGCATCTTGAAGTTCTCCATTGCATCCTTTCCACAAGGCAGGAAGGAATATCGCCCTATACCCCTATTCCATTTTTAAAACATTCAGTCCTTTCCTTCCTTCTCTTCCTCCCAGCCTGAGAAAGTACAAAAAAAAAAAAAAAAAAGTCCCTGGAATTTAACAGACTGACTTGGGGCAGGACAGGCCTGGAGTGCTCTGGAGGCCAGGCAAAGGGGTTAAAGGCCTCTGCCATTAGTGCCGCCTGATCCCCGGGGGCCACCGTAGGGGAAAAGTCCACAGTCAAATCAGGATGTGGAGTCAGATGAAACACCCCAAGAAGCCATGCTACTTTTGGACTAGACAGATCAGTTGTTTGCATTCACTGAACTTGGGTTATTTACATTCCAAGTTTCTGCTGGGAAAATAAGTGTACTGTCAACTGATGGAGTAGGAAATGTAGAATTTTTGTACATTTGTCATTTATGTTTGAAACCAAGAGTGATACGTCTATTTCCCTTTAATTTGAATGTGATTATTTCCCAAAATATTAAGCCAGTCTTTCACCTGGTTTTAGGAATTTAATAGTATAGCTATTACACTTAATTAGAAGAATAGACAAAAAGCATTCATGCTTACTCTCTGTATTGTTTATTCGTGGCAATTGAGGCTTATTGATAAAATATTTAACTTTAAATCATGTACCCTGAATTTTGAACTTCTTTCCCAAAATACAAGTAAAAAAGGAAGAGTATTTTTTTAAAATAGCAGCCCTTAGCAACATGTGGTTATTGAACATTTGAATCGTATATAGTGCAAAAAAGAAGGCAAAGTTTAATTGTAATTAAAATTTCAATGCCAATGTGGTTAGTGGCTATCATACGCGTGGCACAGCTCTAGAGACACTGACAGGCCTCTTTTGATTCAAGGACACCACACCCTTTACTCCTGTATCTGTCATGATATTTTTGTTACAAATGACAAAAATTCAGAGTGGGTTAAACAAAGTTCAGATGAGAGAGAATCCAGGGTTGGTTAATCCAACAGCTCTAATGCTCACACAGAGTCAGGTTCTTCCCATCATCCTTCACTGCCAGCCCTGGTGTGTCAGCACTATCCTCAGGTTGTTCCCCTAATAGTCACAAGATAGCTGCAACAGTCCCACCCATTACATCTCTACCTAATGCTTAGAAAAAGACCACAGCTGTCTCTGTTTCTCCTTCTAAAAATGAAGAAAACTTCTTACATCTCAGCCAGAATTTTAGCATACATCTCTTTTTTTTTAACCACATTTTTTATTTTAAAATTGTGGGGTACAGTCAAGGGTTACGTATACAAATATGCCGGAGACCAGCCTCAGCCGGGTTCAGGGTACCTCAAAGGTGGAGACGGCGTCAGTGATTGGGGGGAAGAAGAGAGAGAGAGAGAGAGAGAGAAAGAGACTGGACTCCAGTCTAGTGCAGAAGCGAATGAGTGTTATTGGGAATTACAATGGGTCTTTTATACACAAAGTCAGATGTGGGAGGGGCGTCCCCCACCCACCAGAAACCTTAATCCATGAAAACTTAATCAATGATTGCCTTTAAACCCTTTTCATATGATAATCTTAAAATCCCATAACAAAGGATAACCTAATCTGTGACTGACATATTCTATAAACCTTTTTCATCCTAAACTGATTGATTTATGCCAAGTTAAACAATTCTATAGAAGCTTAAGTATTTACTTTACAAACGAAAGCGGCCCATCCCAGAATGTTTGGAATGTGGCCCAGTCCAAAGTACCTGCAAGTAACCCAGCCACATTCTTTCAACAAAATGGCTGTCTTCTAAAACTATATTCTACAATTTACACCTTCAATAAATCCTAAGATCATGACCCAGAAGCCTGTGACCAATACTAAGGCTCTTAGATGTGACCCGAGTTTGAATTATAAGTTGTGTGAAAGCCAAAACTGCAGTTTGCGGAAGAATGGGAGCAATGAGCTTCTAAAGTTAGCTTGTGTTTGTCCTGGTCTCAGAGTTTTTATGTTTTGAGCTCACAGGAGCTTAATCTGATTAGTGCTGAGTAGAAAGGGGGAGGAAATGGGGTCAATAGCTCCCGAACGCATCCTAGTGGTCTTGGGGTTAACGGCCCTTCCTGATCCCTAACACTCAGTGGGCCTCTGTGGCCGGCTCCCAACACAAATATGCATCATTCAGGCACCCTTGTTGATAAGGGGTGTCCCCCTTAGCCTACATTTCTATCTAAATCAATCACTGGCAAGAGGAATGGAATCACTACGCGTGGCTCAGCCCCTGCAAGAGTCAAACCCTGGAGCTGGATTTGTGCTGTTTCCCAAAACACATGGCTGGAGGAAAAGGGGGGATACCTGAACAAAACAGAGCCCTCAGGGAAAGTGGGGACTTGCACACCTTTGTGCTGGGAAGAGGAATGTGATAGGAGAACTTCACCTTCTCTTCTTGTAAAACCAAACTGAACTAGTTGGAAGTTTCCCTGTGGTAGTTGTTTTAAAATGTGGTACCTGCACCAACAGCACCAGCATTATCCAGAAACTTTTCAGAGAATTTAAAATCTTCAGGTCCCACCTTATATCTGTTGACTCAAACCCAGGTGATAGTACCAAGAATCTGTGTTTTAACAAGCCTTCTAGCAGTTTCTGATACACCCTAGAGTTTGAAAAACATTGTCCTATTCCATTGGTTTTCAATTGGGGGCAATTTTGCCAGCAGAGGACCTTTGGCAATATATGAAGGCATTTTGTTTGTCACATCTAGGGTATGGGGTGCTACCAGCATCTGGTAGTAGAGGTCAGGACAACGTGCAAGACAGCACACACAAATAAGTGTCCAGTCCTAAATGGCAAGACTGCCAAGATTGAGAGACCATGGGGCAGAGGAAGCTCCTTTGCAGTGACTGCAGCCCACCTAGCTCTCCACATGGGATTCAGGACTTTGAGCCAGTCAGCACAAGGTTTGACAAGTCAAGCACCTTCAGAACAAAAGAGACAGCAAATCCCTTCAATTGTCTGATCAGCTCTCCTAAGTGACAAGTAATCTGGCTATAAACTCAGTTAAATCAGTTCCGGGGAGGGGGGGGGGG
>NW_007042242.1:139549-142316 GCF_000164805.1 Carlito syrichta
AAGGATCGCCGGAGCCCAGCGGGTCGAGGCTGCGGTGGCCGGGAGCGGCCACTGCACTCCAGTCTGGGCGACGGAGTGAGACTCAACTCAAAAAGCAAACAAACAACAAAAAAAACAAATACATTTACTGCCGTTTGCTCGGAGTCACCTCCTCCTACTGTTTATAGCAGTGTCGCCTAAAGGTTGATTCCCAGTATCAGTGTCACTTGGGAGCTTTTCAGAAATGTAGAGTCACATGCACAAGGCCAGACCTCCTGAATCAGACCTGTGTTTTTAACGGGTTATTAAAGTCATTTGTGTGCATTTAAAGTTTGAAAAGCATTTCTCAGCCGGGCTCGGTGGCTCAGCCTGTAATCCCGCGCCCTTGGGAAGCTGAGGTGAGTGGATTGCCTGAGCCCATGGGTTTGAGACCCACCTGGGCAGTGAGACCTCATCTACAATAAATCAAAAAAATCAGCCGGGCGTGGTCGCACATGCCTGTAATTCCAGCTACTTGGAAGGCTGAGGCGGGAGGATCACCGGAGCCCAAGAGATGAGGCTGCCGTGGGCGGAAGCGGCCACTGCACTCCAGTCTGGGCGACAGAGTGAGACTCCAACTCAAAACAAACAAACAAACAAACAAAAAAAACAACAAAAAAAAAAATGGAGCACAGTCAATATACACCCTGAAGTTTCAGAAGTGCCTTTTATAAGGGCCCAATTCCTCTACCTTGAAAGTGGACAGGCTATTTAGATCCAGCAAACTCTTCCCAGCTTAGGAATCTTCCTGTTCAATTGAGTCTCCACTGTCATATCTAGCGCTCTCACAGGGTCAGGGAATGGAGACCAAACTTCTTGTTCTAACCTATGTTTTCCAGACAAGCTGCAAACAAGAAAACTTACATTGTCTTTACATACAATTTCTCTCCAGGAGAGTTTGCAGTCAGAGGAAAGCAGCAAATCACATCAGAGTAGCTAATGCCGCAAACAGTTCAGCTTGAATCCACTTCATATGAAACCCATTTTTTCTAGCATCTCACAGTGCAGTTGGTTCTACCACAATAGCCACCTGACCTTTTCTGGCACTTACTTAATATAACACACTTCCAGGAAGGGATGTGCTGGTCAAGTTTATTTACGTGTGTTCTCTTATGTCAATCACAATTAAGGCCTAGAAGTTGGTATTTACATATAGAATTCAGTACATTTCTCGAATAATTACTTTTTACCCCCAAAGAAAAGAGGATACAATCAATATGATAATTGAGGAGCTTAATGAACACCTTGCTTTACTTTGGGCTCTCATCTGGGATTTTAGAGTAAAGTGTATCCAGAGGCTGCCAGTGACAATTCATGAGGGAGTCGTAGAGTTCTTCACTTTTCACCATAAACTCTTGGTTTGCTTCCTCAATACTCAGATAAAGATGTGGATCTGTGAAAGCCAATAATGGATATAAAAAATAAAGTTTTACAGGACACATATTAGGAATGGCTTAAAACTAGAAAGCTGTAAAAAAAAAAAAAAGCATTAGAAGTATTACAGACACTAAAGGTTAAAATTCTTAAATTGTGTGTTTCCATTCACTAACACTTGAAAATAGAAATTTAAGCTTAAAGGAAGAGATATAATCAGATTTAAAGAGCATCTAGCTGGTGGAGGAGATGGAGAAAAATGAAGAGATTTGAGAGATGTTTTGGGGATAGATTTAATTTAAAGGGAAAAGGAGGTCAAAGATGACTCCCAAGTTTCTGACACGAGCAGGGTAGATTCAGCAGGAAACAGTGAGTCAAGCCCAGTGTCTCTAGGACAGGACTTTGAAAAAATAAACATGCTACTTTATCTGCTTAGTTAACAGGTTGACGTAAGTAAATAAATTTTATACTGCAACGAATTCAGAAACACAGGAGGACCTGGTCTTCTGTCTCTAAAACCCGGAACCCTACTTGAAGGTGGTATGTTATTGTGAAGGCTTTAGACCTGTACTTTCAGTTCATGTTGCCAGGATTCCAGAAGTTCCCAAGGTCATTGTTTTTTTTTTTTTTTAAAGACATGTAATCCATTTTCTTCTCCCCTTGTACTGAATGTAAATGAAAAAGTTTTTTCTGTTCCCCTTTGTAATTTTTGCAAGCTACATTCATTCAGTATTCAGGTGCCAGCATGGTTGGGTTCTGCTGAAGGTCCTCTTACAGGTTGCAGACTGCCCAGAAGTTGTATCCTCTCGTTGCAGGGAGTAGAAAGAGGAATTAAGCTCCTATAATCCTAATAAGGGCATAGTTTGCAAATATTTTCTCCCATTCCTACTGGAAAATTCCAATGTAGGTTGCCTAAGCCGTTCTCTTCAATTATTTGTCCTGTTTTTGGAAACTGCTTCTACGGGAACAACTTCAGCTGAACCACTTCTTCAGGGCTTTCTGAGGGGCTGGTAAAAGGGGACGTTGCCATATAGTAAGGTGACAATAAGTTGCTCTTGAGATCAGTTTCCTCTGTAAATTTAGAGGCAAACTGTGAGTTAATTTTGTTTTTCAAGGGAGAAGCGCATGAAGAGATTGCTGTGGCCTTGACTTCCATAGCTGCCCTCAAGGCTATTGGTTCCTGGGAAACTGACAGGCTGGCCCTGTAGTTGTCAGGCTGGCCATGTTTCTAGTCGTTCTTGATCTGTTGCGAAAAGAACAAAGTTTGCCCAGAGATGTACACTGTTTTGGACGTGTCTTAGTTGAGGAAGGAAAAAAATGTTTGGCTTTTTTTTTTTTTTTTTGAGTTGGAGTCTCACTCGGTCGCCCAGACTGG
>NW_007042242.1:142336-159219 GCF_000164805.1 Carlito syrichta
CCGCCTCAGCCTTCCAAGCAGCTGGAACTACAGGTGTGCGCTACCACACCTGGCTAATTTTTTTTTTGATTTATTGTAGAGATGAGGTCTCGCCAAGTTGCCCAGGTGGGTCTCGAACCCGCAGGCTCAGGCAATCACTCACCTCAGCCTCCCAAAGGCGCAGGATTACCGGCTGAGCCACCAAGCCTGGCTTTTTGTTTCTTTTAAGTGATGGAAAAGAAAAATAGAGGGGAAATGCAGAGAACACTATTGTTTGTTTCTCATCACATGTCTTATCACATGTCCATCTGGTCCGTTTTTTCCTACCCAATACCCTGCCCCAAGCAGACAAACCCACCCACTGCCTTTGCGACTTTATCAAAGGGAGCATGTTGTTATCAGTCTTTGTAGCCCCTGTGACTAATGCAGGATTTGCATGTTAGTAGGTGCTCAGTGTTTAAATTAAATCACCTTGATGTTTAAAAGAAATCTTTCAATGCTACCAAGCAGTTCTAATTTTTAGTACTTTGACTTAGATATGAGTTAAGAGTGCTTATTCAGCTCTGGGGATTTCTTTCTTTCTCTTTTGTTTTTTTTGAGTTGGAGTCTCACTCTGTCACTCCCAGCCACCGCAGCCTTGACCTGCTGGGCTCCGGCGATCCTTCCACCTCAGGCTTCCAAGTTGCTGGAACTACAGGCGCGCACTATCACACCCAGCTAATTTTTGGTTTATTGTAGAGATGAGGTCTCCCCAAGGTACCCAGGCGGGTCTCGAACCCGCGGGCTCAGGCAATCCATTCACCTCAGCCTCCCAAGGCGTGGGATTACAGACTGAGCCACTGAGCCTAGCTTGGGGATGTCTTTCGAGTTAAAGTGTAAGTCTACTCTTCTGGCCTTCGTCAATTATGCAGACATCTACAAAGGTGATGGAGAAAAACACACAATGTGAGCATGCTCTCTGGACCCAGACTGCCAGACAAACCACACGTACTAGCTCTGTAATCCCAAACAAAGTCATCTCTAGTGTTTCTGCTCCATTTTCTGTAAAGTGGGGACGTTGATACCTACCACATAGGAAGTGTGAGCATGATAGATCTAGATCGCTTTTAAGTGTTCTAACAGCTTCTGGAACATATCAGCCACTCAAGTGCTTGGCTAGTCATTGATCTGGCACAGTACTGGCCAATAGAAGGAACTAGAAGAATAAATAAAACACACAAGTAGTAGAACAAAGGAAATAATAAAGATCAGAGTAGAAATAAATCGACCAAAAAAAAAAACCAAACACAAAGGATCAACAAAACAAAGAATTGGTTTTTTGAAAAGATAAAATTGGCAAACCTTTAGCTAGACTAAGAAAAAAAGAGAAACTCAAAATTATAGAGGAAAAAGATTACAACTGGTATCACAGGAATTCAAAGGATAAACAGACTATTAAGAAAAACTTTCCATCCGGGCTCGGTGGCTCAGCCTGTAATCCCGTGCCTTTGGGAGGCTGAGGTGAGTGAATTGCCTGAGCCCACGTGCTTGAGACCCGCCTGGGCAGCGAGACCTCATCTCTACAATAAAAAAAAAAAAATCAGCCGGGCGTGGTAGCGCATGCCTGTAATTCCGGCTACTCGGAAGGCTGAGGTGGAAGGATCACCGGAGCCCAGCAGGTGAAGCTGCAGTGGCCGGGAGTGGCCACTGCACTCCAGTCTGGGCGACCGAGTGAGACTCCAACTCAAAAAAAAAAGAAAAACTTTCCACCAATTTATATAACATGGAAATGGATAAATTCCTGGACACAAACTACCACCTATCTAGATGAAATTATAAAGAAATAAAAAATCTGAACAGACCAGTAACAAGTAAGGAAATTGAATCAGTAATAGGAAGTATCTCATTAAAGAAAAGCCTAGGATCTGGGTTTAACCACTGAATTTTACCAAACATCTAATTAAAGAAGAACTTATACCAATTCTTCTTAAACTACTCAAAAAAACTGATGAGGAAGGAACACTTCCCAACTTATTCTAAAAAGCCACCATTACCCTGATACCAAAAACCAGACAGGGATACAACAAAAAAGAAAACTACAGCCAATATCCCTGATGAACAGAGGTGCAAAAGTCCTCAATAAAACACTAGCAAACTGAATTCAATGGCCTTTTTTTTTTTTTTTTGAGTTTATACTCTCACTCTGCTGCCCAGGCGAGAGTGCAGTGGCACGCGCACGGCCACCGCAGCCTCGACCTGGTGGGCTCAGGTGATCCTTCTGCCTCAGCCTTTCAAGTAGCTGGAAACACAGAGTCACGCTACCACACCCGGCTTATTTTTTGATTTACTGTAGAGACAATGTCTCACCAAGTTGCCCAGACTGGTCTCAAACACCTGAACTCAGTCAATCTTCTCACCTCAGCCTCCCACCATGCTGGAATTACAGGCTTGAGCCACCGTGCCTGGCTCAACAGCATATTAAAAAATATGTATATAATCTATATCTATCTATCTATCTATATATATATCTCCATCATGATCAAGTGAGATTCAGCCCAGGGATGAAAGGATGTTCAACATACATAAATTAATAAACATGATACATCACATCAACAGAATGGACAAAAATCATATGATCATTTCAATAAATGCAGAAAAAGCATTTGACAAAAATCTTAGCATCTCATCACGATAAAAATTGTCAGCCAGGCTCGGTGGCTCAGCCTGTAATCCCGCGCTTTGGGAGGCTGAGGTGAGTGGATTGCCTGAGCCTGAGGGTTCGAGACCCGCCTGGGCAACTTGGCAAGACCTCATCTCTACAATAAATCAAAAAATTAGCCGGGCGTGGTAGCGCGCCTGTAGTTCCAGCTACTCAGAAGGCTGAGGCAGAAAGATCGCTGGAGCCCAGCAGGTCAAGGCTGCGGTGGCCAGGAGCGGCCACTGCACTCCAGTCTGGGCAACAGAGTGAGACTCCAAAAAAAAAAATTGTCAACAAATTAGGTATAAAAGGAATATAGCTCAACACAATATAGAAAATATACAACAAACCTACAGCTAACATAATACTTAAGAAAAAGTGGAACGCTTTTTCTCTAAGATCTGAAACAAGGCAAAGATGCGTGCTTTTGCCACTTCTATTCAACATAGTGCTGGAAGTTCTAGCCAGAACAATTAGACAAGAGAAAGAAGTAACAGGAACCCAAGTTAGAAAGGAAGTACAACTTTCCCTATTTGAGATGGCATATTAGATGCACGCATACCTCGTTTTATCATGTTTCTCTTTATCACTCTCTGCAGATATCATAAATTTTACATGTTGGAAGTTTGAGACAACCCTGCATTGAGCAAATTTATTGGCACAATTTTTCCAACAGTATGTGACCACTTTGTTAGCATTTTGTTTTGCTTTGCTTTGTTGAGTCAGAGCCTCACTCTGTCACCCAGGCTGGAGTGCAGTGGCACGTTTATGGCCACCGCAGTCTTGACCTGCGGGGCTCAAGCGATCCTTCCACTTCAGCCTTCCAAGTAACTGGAACTGGAACTACAGGCATGTGCCACCACGCCTGGTTAATTTTTTTATTTATTGTAGAGATGAGGTCTTGCCATGTTGCCCAGACTGGTCTCGAACCCCTGAGCTCAGGAAATCCTCTTGCCTCTACCTCCCAAAGTGCTGGGATTACAGGTATGAGCATTTTTTAGAAATAAAGTATTTCTTAAGGTATGTACATTTTTAAGGACACAATGGTATTTTACACTTAATAGACTACAATACAGTGTAAACATAACTTTTATATGCACTGGGCAACCAAAAAATTTGTTTGACATGCATTATTGCAATATTCACTTTATTGCAGTGGTCTAGAACTGAACTGCAATGTCTCTGAGGTATGCCTGTATAGAAAACCCTACAGAGTCTACCAAAAAACTCTTAGAGCTAATAAATTTATTGGAGCTACAGGATACAAAGTTAACATACAAAGCTCAGTAGTATTTCTATACACTAATAGCAAGCTATTTGAAAAAATAAGATACTATTTACAATAGCTATTTAAAAATACTTGAGAATAAATATAACCAAAGAGGTGAAAGATCTCTATATTGAAAACTATGAAACACTGATGAAAGAAATTACAGAAGATAAATGAAAAGTGATCCCACATTCATGGATTAGAAGAATATCAAAATGACCATAATACCCAAAGTAACTTACAGATTCAATGCAATTCCCATCAAAATATCACTGAAATTCTTCACAGAAATAGAAAAAAATCATCCTATAATTTGTATGTAAGGACAAAAGACTCCAAACAGCCAAAAAAAAAAAAAAAATCTTGAGCAAAAAGAACAAAGGTAGATGTACACTACCTGATTTCAAAATACATTACAAAGTTACAGTAACCCAAACAGCATGATACTGGCATAATAACAGATGCACAGGCCAATGGACCAGAATCAAGAGCTCAGAAATAAATCCACACATTTACAGCTAACTGATTTTTGACAAAGGTGTCAAGAGCACAGTTTTGGGGAAAGGACAGTCTCTTCAATAAATGGTGCTGAGAAAACTAGATATCCACCTGCAAAAGAATAAGATTAGACTCTTATCTCTCAGCAAGCCAAAAACAACTCAAAATAAAGCCAGGTACAGTGGCTCATGTCTATAATCCCAGCATTTTGGAAGGCTGAGATGGGAGAATTGCTTGAGGTCAGGCGTTTAAGATCAGGCTGGGCAACAAAATGAGACTTTCATGTCTACAAAAAATTAAAAAATTAGGCAGTCATGGTGGTAAACATATGTAGTTCCAGCTATTTGAAAGGCTGAAGCAGGAAAATTGCTTGAGACCAGAAGTTTGAGGTTGCAGTGAGCCATGATTGTGCCACTGCACTCCAGCCTGAGTGGCAGAGTGAAATCCTGTTTCTTTTTTTGAGTCGGAGTCTCACTTTGTTGCCCAGGCTAGAGTGCAGTGGCACTCTCACAACCACCACAGGCTTGACCTGCTCGGCTCAGCCTTAGCCTTCCAAGAAGCTGAAACTACAGGCACATGCTACCATACCCAGCTAATTTTTTTGATTTATTGTAGAGATGAAGTCTTGCCATGTTGCCCAGGCTGATCTCAAATCCATGAGCTCAGGCAATCCTCTTGCCTCAGTCTCCCAAAGTGCTGGGATTACAGGCGTGAGCCATTGCACCTGGCTGTAAAACCCTGTTTCAAACAAACAAACAAACAAACAAACAAACAAAAAACCTCAGAATAGAATAAAGACAAACCTAAGATCTAAACTGTGAAACTACTAGAAGAAAACACAAGAGAAAAGCTCCACGACACTGGCCTGGGCAGTGATTTTTTTTGGATATAACTTTGAAAGCACAGGTAACAAAAGCAAAAACAGAAAAATGGTATTACATGGAACTAAAAGGTTTTTGCATAACAAAGGAAACAATCAACAGAGTGAAGAGAACCTGCAAGAGAACAGCTTTGGCAACCTACATCAGAATTTTCCAGTTATATCTCAGTTTCTAGCAAATTGAGTAAATGGGGAACCAGAAAATAGAATTAAGTTTTGTTTCCAACTGCTATGGCATATGGTTTTTACCTTCTAGTAAATCTTCATCGTGGTTTTCAGCTAGAGCTATGGTTTCCTGCAACGAAAAGATATCTCATGAGAATTTAATTTTACTTAAGTATTTACTGTCAAAACACAATTTCTTGGGGAAGAATTCTAGCTCTCAAAAATACTATCTAAAACATAAATATCTAAATAATCCCTTTAGGCTGGGTGTGGTGACTCACACTTGTAATTATAACATGTTGGAAGTTGAGGAAGGAGGATTGCTTAAGCCCAGAAGTTTGAGATTAGCCTGGGCAACATAGTGAGACCTTGTCTCTACAAAAACTCAAAAGATTAGCCGGGCATGGTGGTGCACACTTGTAGCCCCAGCTACTTGGCAGGCTGAGGCAGAAGGATCACCTGAGCCCAGGAGGTCGAGGCTATGGTGATCTGTGATTGTGCTACTATACTTCAGTTTTGGCAAAAGAGTGAGATATCAGCTCAAAAAATAATCAACATCCTTTCAAATAAAATTTATTTTGAATTTTGACTAAAATAATCTTTAAATGATATAATATCACAATTATGAAATGGGTGAACTGAGTCAACAGAAGCAAAGTCACAATGAAGAACAAACCCAACAAAGTCCTCTGACCTGACTAGCTTCTGGGAACTAATCAGCATCCCAGGGCCTGATCTAGGAACCAGAGATCCAGGGACCTTGGCAACCAGACTCCTTATTTCCTATACTAGATGCCTCTTGACCTGGAGTTCTGCCCTTTCCTCCAAAAGATAATCTGCAAAGTCTCCATAACATTTTTCTCACGGCCTTCTAATTATGTCCCTCACTCCATAGCTCAGGTAAGAACCAGGATATAGCCGGGCTCGGTGACTCAGCCTGTAATCCCGCACCTTAGGAGGCTGAGATGAGTGGATTACCTGAGTCCGCGGGTTCGAGACCCACCTGGGCAACTTGGCGAGACCTCATCTCTACAATAAATCAAAAAATTAGCCAGGTGTGGTAGCGCCCGCCTGTAGTTCCAGCTACTTGGAAGGCTGAGGCGGAAGGATCGCTGGAGCCCAGCAGGTCGAGGCTGCGGTGGCCGGGAGCTGCCACTGCACTCCAGTCTGGGCAACAGAGAGACTCCAACTCAAAAACACAAAACAAAAACAGGATATGAGACGCTCAAGAAAATGCAGGGGCTACAGGAAAGCAAGTCAACCAACCAGGTTCTTACATAATGAGAGAGGTAAATTCCAGAGGCACTCCCAAAATAAGTCTTGGTTGGCTAACTCAGATTCTATTGACTTTACTGGGACAGCATCTGTTTTTATGATTCCTCTATATATACCTGTTGGGGACCTGTTTTTTGTTTGTTTTTAGTAGGGGTATCTATCTGTCACCCAGGCTGGAGTGCAGTGGCACAATTACAGCTCACACAGTCTCAACCTCCTGGGCCCAGATAATCCTTCCATCTCAGTTTGCCAAAGGACTACAGGCACACACCATACCTGGCTAACTTTAAAAAAAAATTTTGTAGAGATGAGGTCTCGCTACATTGCCTAGGCTGGTCTTGGACGCCTGGGGTCAAGCAGTCCTCCAGCCTTGACTGGGATTACAGGCATGAGCCACTGCACCCAGCCTGGGAACCTATCTTAAGTACGTCCGGCTGTTTCAAGGAACCACCCTATCCAGGAAGGACTGAGTTAGCTCCTGGTAGCAATGAACTTAATTGCACCTCCCTTACTAGTAAGAATGAATGAGATTGAGAGCCCAAGACTCAGTGACTCTTTTTTCCCCTCCTGATCGGAAATTATGCCTCCTCTTCTCTCTGAAATATGTCATAGTATGGAAGACAAATTGTATCATTACCATAAATTTAATCACCATTTGTCTCTTATCTATTTAGAAATGGCTAAGACACTAAGAGTGGTAGTTCTCATAGGTAGTCCCAGCTACTTGGGAGGCTGAGGTGGGAGGATCGCTTAAACCCAGGAGTTCAAGGTTATAGTGAGCCATGATCACGCCATTGTACTCTAGGTGACAAAGTAAGACCCCCTTCTCAAAAAGGAAAAGGGAAAAGAAAGGGTTAAAGCAGTCAGAATTTGTGCTGGAAAAAGTCCTTTCCTATAATACACTGTGCAAGTAATCTCACATTTCCTCCTTTTTGATGTGTACTTTGTAGATGTTAAATGACCAGGGTAAAGGAAGCAGAAACAATCTGGAGATAGAGCATTCTCTCTGGTGTGAGGGCCATCTGGGTAGCATATGCAGCTGGTTGTTTTTAAAGAAAGGTACATCTAATTAGCCAGGAATGCCAGTAGTTCCATCTACTTGGAAGGCTGAAGTGGAAGGATCGCCTCAGCGCCCAGCAGGTTGAGGTTGCAGTGGCCGTGAGTGTGCCACTGCACTCCAGTCTGAGCAACAGAGTGAGACTCCAACTAAAAAAAAAAAAGAAAAAAAAAAAAAGGTGCATCTATAAAAGGCTTTCATCTGCTAGAGACAGTTAGGAAAAGTTGTACTGATGGTCCACAAAGACCTGAAAACCATCTAATAATTTTAAAGGCATCCACTTCCTCTAATCTTAAGCAAGTTACAGCCAGGGGATAGGGGGTAATACCTTAACTTGGGGCAATAAGGGCCAAGGACAGAGGCAAACACATTCGGGAGGCAGGGAATAAAATTATGATATCTTAGAGAGAACATGCTTTATTAGAGACGACCAAAATGAGGACGTTAAAAGAGAGACCCACTGTGGGATACCCAACAGGAAAGTAGGCAGATGGCATAGTGTGGTCATCATAGCCAAAAAGAACGTTTATAATTCTTGAATGAAAAAAATGCATGCTATAGTAATAATTTGACAAGACAGTGAGATAAAAATCTCAGAATGTGCCAACAAAAACAAACAGAGGAACAGAAGGAAAGTGTGGCAAGGGAGAAAAAAGGATTTCAACTTCTTAATTTTCTTATGAGTGAAGTAAGAGATTATTGCTTTCACTTCTAAAGTTGGTAATATACTCATAGCTATACTTCTGTGTTTAAAGATGTAAAGGTAACTGCCAGAAAACAGATCAACTCCCAAGAGTGCAAAACAGAAAGGGATGAAAGAAAAAAACAGGCTAAAACGTCAGGCAATGTAGCAAAATATTTTTTAAAAGTAGTGCAATATCAAGCTAAAAGAGAAAAGCCCAAGTTGGGCTTAAAGAGAAAAAGACAAAGACCCTAACAAGATATTTTATACAAGGCATACCTAAAACAGATTTTTAAAATTGAAAACGAAAGCTCGGGCAATTAATAAAGTATCAAGCAAATGTAAGTTTTATTTATTTATTTTTAAAATTTTTTTGAGTTGGAGTCTTACTCTGTCACCCAGACTGTAATGCAGGGGCAGACTCCCAGCCACCACGGCCTTGACCTGCTGGGTTCAGACGATCCTTCCGCCTCAGCCTTCCAAGTAGCTAGAACTACAGGCACATGCCACCATGCCCGGTTAATTTTTTGATTTATTGTAGTGATGAAGTCTCACCGAGTTGCCCAGCCTGGGCAAATGCAAGTTTTAAGAACCAAGAATCTAGGTATTAAATTCAACTTTGGTTTTCAGGCAAAGACCATCACATAAGACTGTTAGTTACCATGTATGTTAGGAGACAAATTGGGGGCAGTTCCCTAACATTTTGACTGCAAAGTGCTAATTTCCCTAATGTGTGAATGGATAGCTTACACAATCAACCAAAATGGGACATAATCCAACCCAGAAAAAAAAAAAAAAAAAGGACATCAAAAAGTCAGAGAACATAGATACCAATCAACATTTTAAAAAATGTTTTCCTGGCCAGGCTCAGCCTGTAATCCCAGCACTTTGAATTGCCTGCGCCCGAGGGTTCAAGACCAGCCCCGGCAACTTGGTGAGACCTTGTCTCTACAACAATAACAAAAATTAGCCAGGTGTGATAGTGCACACCTGTAGTTCCAGCTACTTGGAAGGCTGAGGTGAAAAGATCACTGGAGCCCATCAAGTTGATGCTGGGGTGGCCGTGAGTGTGCCACTGCACTCCAGCCTGGGCGATAGAGTGAGACTCCAACTCAAAAAACATAATAATAATAATTAAAAATTTTTAAAAGTTTTTCCTCAATAATAGAGAAATGCCTCCCTTGCCTACCAGAAGATTCTAGACAAGTGAGCACACTCATTACACTAATGAAAAGTGTAAACTCAAGCCGGACTCAGTGGCTCAGCCTGTAATCCCGCCCCCCTTTGGGAGGCTGAGGTGAGTGGATTGCCTGAGCCCGCGGGTTCGAGACCCACCTGGGCAACGAGACCTCATCTCTACAATAAATCAAAAAATCAGCCGGGTGTGGTAGCGCATGCCTGTAATTCCGGCTACTCAGAGGTGGAAGGATCGCTGGAGTCTATCAGGTTGAGGCTGCGGTGGCCAGGAGCGGCCACTGTACTCCAGTCTGGGCGACCGAGTGAGACTCCAACTCAAAAAAAAAAGAAAAGAAAAGAAAAGTGTAAACTCAAACAGGCTTTTGGGTAATTTGCTATTTACAATTTTCAATGTTATATCCTTTATTCCAGGCCTTTCACATCCAGGAACTTATTCTCAACAGAAAAAAAAAAAAAAGCAAAAAGCAAACAAATGCTTGAAGATAAATAAAATCAATGTTGTTAAAGTCCTGAAAATATTTGAAATGTCAGATAAGGTATGAACTAAAAAATCTCAGCATATCTAAATTGGCAATTTTTAAAGAAAGTTCTCCTTTTACAAACTATAAGCAGAAGCAAGGAGTAAGTCGATATATGTACTGAATTTATGAAGTTCATCTTGCCTAAAGCACCTCTCAAATTCCCAAACAGTAACAAAGCCCAACCATATTGATTTAGCAAGAGTAGAGGGGAAGGATTTAGAAGACACAGATTCATCCCAACAGTGCTATGAATGGAAGGACTGGGGAGGGAACTGGGGACGCTTTCCCATACTCCCATAGATCTTTGTGTGATTTTAGAAATGTCACTTTAGTAATGAAAGTATTAAAATATATTTAAGTGTGTTCGTGTCTGCTGCTACAATAAAACAAAACAAACCAAAAACTATCTCCTATTCTAGATTACGTTTTAAAGGGTAAAATATTTTGAATGATAATAATGTAAAATTTAGTAGCAAGAATTTAGGCAGCCAGGAACGGTGGCTCAAGCCTGTAATCCCAGCACTTTGGGAGGCCGAGGTGAGAAGATTGCCTGAGCTCAGGGGTTCGAAAACAGCCTGGGCAGCTTTGCAAGACCTTGTCTCTACAGTAAATAAAAAATTTAGCTGGGCATAGTGGCGCATGCCTGTAGTCCCAGCTACTTGGAAGACTGAGGCGGAAGGATCACCTGAGTCCAGCAAGTTGAGGTTGCGGTAGCCGTGAGCATGCCACTGCACTCCAGCCTGGGCGAGAGAGAGAGAGACCAACTCAAAAAAAAAAAAAAAAGAATGTAGGCAGACACTTCATCAGCCGTTTATTTTGTTTCTGGAAGATAATGAGGACTTAAATTGTCTGCAAGTCAAAATTTCTTAGGTTATGCATGTATCTAAACACATCAAATTATATAAATTAAATACGTGCAGAGCTTTTTTTAAATTTCAATTACATCTCAGTAAAGCTGTAAAAGGTTTTTTCCTTAGGTCATCAGCTTTACTGTCTAGTATTAAAACAGGGAACAAAAGCCATGTTGTGAGACTTTGGATGACAGAACACAGATGAGTAAAGAGAGGAAACTGATGTTTACATTGCTGGGCACAGGAATGACACAAGGTTCACTTCCGCGAGGGATACCTTAGGCGTAACCAAAGTTCCAGTTGGGTGTTCAGGGGTCTCATGCGCAGAAAAAGGGTCCTGTTCATTTCCACCTACCACACAGTAGTTGCTGTAGCAAGAAAGAGGATAAAAGCCGTGCTGTTGCTCATACCAGTTGCCACAGGGGTAACCCTGGCAGGCCTGGAACTCTGGCTTCACTCTAATAGCAAAGGGGAGACCACAGGAGTGAGAGCCGTCACCGAACAAGGCAGGATCATTCACAAACCCCCAAACCCTTTATTCTTTCCAGAAAGCTTCAAGTAAGAATGGTTTCTGCTTTAACTGTTTGAAAACATCTCAGTTTTCAAGCGATAGTTTGTAAGTTGTCAAAAATTATATATCAGAACAGTAACAGCTTTCATTTTCATTCAAAGAAAGAAAAAACCGCTCACCTTTGCCAGTAGCAGTAAAAGTTTTTTTGTTGACCCATATCAATACCTACAAAACTCTCCCATCGGGCCATTTATTCAGAAACTTTACAAAAAGAGACCAGAATCCAGTTTTTATTCCTGCATCTAAATACCAGCTGGTGAGCTAAGCCCGCTAAACCCTGATAAATACCTCTCGAAACTACTCCTGAGATAATTACATTTAGTGGCAATTCCTGCTAGGCGTTTAATTACTTGACTTTCCTGACAACGGAGCCAAGGTGTGGATGAGGGCAGAAGTACACTGGGGTCACCTGGGGAAACTTCCACAAACTTCCTCAGGCTTCCAGCAGCCAGCCCCCTCCCTCAACTGTCAGGTCTGGGGAAGCCAGCAGAAAAGAGGGGGGCATGGAACAGAAAGGGAGGGTGTGTTGGTCAACAACAAACGACAGTCTCCACTGCACCCCTCACCTTAAAAAGTGAGTTACTTTTTTTTCTTTTTGAGTTGGAGTCTCACTCTGTTGCCCAGGCTGGAGTGCAGTGACATGCTCATGCCCACCGCTGCCTCGACCTGTAGGGCTCAGGTGATCCTTCCACCTCAGCCTTCCAAGTTGCTGGAATTACAGGCATGTACCACCACGCCCGGTTAATTTTTTGATTTATTGCAGAGATAAGGTCTCGCCAAGTTGTCCAGATGGATTTCAAACTGGCAATCCTCTCACCTCGGCCTCCCAAAGTGCTGAGATTATAGGCATGAGCCACAACACCCAGCCTAGTGAGTCACCTTTAATAATTAAAATCTTAAGACAAATACCACAGCTTGATGTTTCCCTCCTCATTTATCAGCTAAGAATAACAAATTGGAAGTAATACCTGGTGACTTTTTAAAAAATTTCCCTGCAGGTTGAAGTCATTATACCAATTAGATGAAAATTAAGAGGTAGGGGAGAAATAGAGTCACTCACACACACCCACTCATACTACACATTAATGAGGAGCACAGGATACAAATTTAATGGAATATTTCTGTGGCTCAGTATATTTATAAAAAGCATGATGAAACAGTGCGTCCCAAATCTTAATGTGCATACAAATTACCTGGGCTTGTTTAAAATGAAGGTTCTAGTTCAGCAGATTTGGAGTGGAGCCTCTGATTCTGCATTTCTAGCCGGATCCCACCCCTTTAAGTAGCAAGGCTACACCAAGTGTCAACAGTTGAGAAATTAACTTTTGAGTCTAAATAGGGGCACTTAAGGCCTGGCCATGTCCCTGTAGCTTGTTAATAGCTAAATGCTTAATATGTTTTCTACTTATCTTTAATGTGAAAAACAGAAAACAAATGAATTCAGATCAAGCATTCATTTACCAACTATTTACTAAGCCCTACTACAGAGTCCCTGCTTATTGGTTCCAGAACCCCTGCAATACCCAAATCTGCCTACACTCAAGTCCCTGGTAGAAAACGATAAAGTATTTGCATATAAACTACACAACCTTCCTGTATACTTTATTTATTTATTTTGAGTTGAAGTCTCACTCTGCCTCCCAGGTTGGAGTGCAGTGGCACTCTCACGACCACCTCAGCCTCAACCTGCTGGCAATCTTTCTGCCTTAGTCTTCCAAGTAGTTGGAACCACAGATGCATGCCACCATGCCTGGCTAGTTTTTTGTGATTTATTGTAGAGACGAGATCTCACCAAGCTGCCCAGGCTGGTCTCGAACCCCTGGGCTCAGGCAATCCTCTCGTCTTAGCCTCCCAAAATGCTGGGATTACAGACTTGAGCCACTGCGCCCAGCCCATCTCTTGTATACTTTAAATCATCCCAGGCTGGGTTCGGTGGCTCAGCCTGCAATCCCAGCAGTTTGGGAGGCCAAATAGAGTGGATTGCCCCTCTCTGCCACAGAAGACTGAGGCCAGAAGTATCATCTGAGCCTGGTAGGTTGAGGCTGTGGTAGCTATGATTGTACTACAGCACTCAAGCCTGGGTGACAGAGTGAGACTCTGACAAATAAACCAAACAAGCTCCACTTCCCTGGAGACCTTTTATTTTTATTTTTTGGAGTCAGTCTCTGTTGTCCAGGCTGGAGTGCAGTGGCACGCTCACAGTCACTGCAGCCTCGTCCTGCTGGGCTCAGGTGATCCTTTCACCTCAGCCTTGCAAGTAGTTGGAACTACAGGTGTGCACTACTACGCCCAGCTAATTTTTTTCTTGATTTATTGTAGAGATGAGATCTCACCAAGTTTCCCAGGCTGGTCTCGAACCCATGGGCTCAGGCAATCCTCTCACCTCGGCCTCTGAAAGTGCTGGGTTTATAGGTGTGAGCCAAAATACCTGGCCACCCTGGAGACCTTTAAACCAAGCTACAAAGGATTTTTCCTCAAACTGCCCCTAGGCTTTCTTATTCTAATCTACTGGCACACAGGATTCCCTGATAAACCAATGATCTTAGGGCCAGTGTGATTCCCCTTTTCAGCACAAAGCAGCAAGAGAAGATAAAACTCCAAACCCTATGCCAAAGATTTGGCATTGTTGTTTGTCAGGGGGGAATGTGAATAAATATGAGGCCCCCTTAGGCCAGCAAAAATTGAGTAAACATTTTAAGGAAAAGCCCTCAGAGTAAAATCTTCAAATATTGCAAAAGGCAGAAAACCTGTTGATCTGGTTGCAAAACCAGCTAACCATTGTTTTCTTGTTAAACATCTCAACAACAAAGTTATTTTGAACAATATCAACATGCTCCCCTTAGCATAGCAACCCCAGCACGACCCCCAGAAAACATTGATCTCCAGCCCCTACCTCTTTACAGACAGCTACCTTTGCTGTTCTGCCTGTCATGTTTTTTTTGATGCCTTCTCCCTTTAATAAATTTGACTTTCTTAATTCATAACTGTCTTGGTGAACACTTTCACTGCCTGCATCTCCAACCCCACCCAGTCATATGCACAACACTAATTTCTACAAAAAGTTTAAAAAAAAAATAGTTGGGCATAATGGTGCACCTGTAGTCCCAGCTACTTAGGAGACTGAGACAGAAAGATCTCTTGAGCCCAGGAGGTAGTGGCTGTGGTAAGCCATGATCATGCCACTGCACTCCATCCTGGGTGAAAGAGTGAGATCCAAACTCAAAAAATAAAATCTCCCTTGAAGGCTAGAGTAAAAGTTCTACCATATCACCAATGCTAATCGCCCTGCCTTGTGTATAGAGTCAGCCCTCTGGGTTCTGCATCCTGCATCTGTGCCTTCAGCCACCATGAATGGAAATATTTGGGGGAAACCCACAGTTTCAAAAAACAAAACTTGAATTTGCTGCACATTGAGTACTACATTGAAAGTACGGGAAAGTATGGGAATGTATAGTATTAGGTATTAGTCAATCTGGGGATGATTTATTTTTGAGTTGGAATCTTACTCCGTCACCCAGGCTGGAGTGAAGTGGCACACTCATGGCCACCCCAGTATCAACCTGCTGGGCTCAGGCGATCCTTCCACCTCTGCCTTCCAAGTAGCCAGAACTACCATGCCCGACTAATTTTTTTTATCGTAAAGACAAGAGCTTGCCAAGTTGCCCTTGGCAACTTACCACAGCCATTACCTCCTGGGCTCAAAATTATTCCTTTTAAAAAAATCAACCTGCAAGCTCCAAACCTGCTAGACATAGGACATGAGAAAACTAAATAGCCACCAGCGGCTTTCCTGGAAATACAAGATAATAATCGATTCACAACCTTATCCTGGCATCCTCTCTTTGCAAAGTTATCGGTTTACAACCCCTGCTTGTCATGTATACCCTGGAGACAACTTGTTCTTTGAGAATCTGGTTTTGCTGGATACCACCTTGCAAATTCCAAAGAAAAGTGTATAGCTATACAACCCAATCCCCTTCCCTTACCTAAACTAACACATAAAGCCCCTCTCCTCTTTCTCTGGGTGGATCAGCCTTGGAGCATTAGCCCGCTGAGTCACGCTGGTGTTAATAAACTGTTACTTCCTAAGATAGCCTCAGTGTCATGGTCTCTCTGTTTTCCTGCAACATTCCAAGTAGTTGGAACTACAGGCACGTCACCTCTCCCAGCTAATTTTTTGAGTTATTGTTTCTTATTTATTTATTTATTTTTGAGTTGGAGTCTCACTCTGTCGCCCAGACTGGAGTGCAGTGACCACTCCCAACCACCACAGCCTCGACCTGCTGGGCTGCGGCGATCCTTCTACTTCAGCCTTCCCAGTAGCCGGAATTACTGGCGCGTGCTACCACGCCCGGCTAATTTTTTTATTTTATTGTAGAGATGAAGTCTCGCCTGCCCAGGTGGGTCTCGAACCCGTGGGCTCAGGCAATCCACTCACCTCAGCCTCCCAAAGGCGCGGGATTACACGCTGAGTCACTGAGCCCGGCTTTTTTTAGTTATTGTACAGATGAGATTTCACCATGTTGCCTAGACTGTTCTCCAACCACTGGGCTCAGGCAATCCTCTTGCTTCTGTCTCTCAAAGTGATTGGATTACAGGTGTAAGCCCTGTCAAGGATTTGGCAGTAAAGGCCTGTATGAATTGGGTGAAGTCCTCTCTGAGATTCCAAATAACTTGGGGTTCTGGGGTCCATTAATAAGCAAAATTCTCTTCACTTACCATTGATGAGATACCCTGCAGAGTGAAAAAGGTATTAGGCCAATCTTTCCAAGGGTTTTTTTACAGAATTTTTTTAATCTTAATTCCTTAAAGCAGTTTGCTCTGAAACATCATTTCAGCCAAGCCTTGGTAAAATAACCAGTATTTCCAATCACCTTGTTATAAAACAGATACTTACTGATTTTATGCAAATAACCATACTGTTATAAATTAATACTTACAAATAGTTTCTAAATTCTAGAGAAAACTAGGTAGAGGGAAAGACATATGATTTAAATTTTGCTTACAAGAGCATATTTTACTTATTTGTTAAGGGCTGTAAATAGCTTCAAGAAAAGGTTGTTTTAATGAGAGTCCTGGAAGTTGTTTTTTTCTAGTTTAATGGCACAGTTTTTAAAGTTGTTAGAAGCTAGCACTGAAGAGCACTTGCCAGAGTTCTATAGATGATTATAAACGGCTCTTTGAAAAAGATTAGACGGGATCGGTGGCTCAGCCTGCAATCCCATGCCTTTGGGAGGCTGAGGTGAGTGGATTGCCTGAG
>NW_007042242.1:159239-162815 GCF_000164805.1 Carlito syrichta
AGACCTCCCTGGGCAACTTGGCGAGACCTCATCTCTACAATAAATCAAAAATTAGCCGGGCGTGGTAGTGCGTGCCTGTAGTTCCAGCTACTTGGGAGGTTGAGGCGGAAGGATCGCTGGAGCCCAGCAGGTGGAGGCTGTGGTGACCGGGAGCGGCCACTGTACTCCAGTCTGGGTGACAGAGAGTGAGACTCCAACTCCAAAAAAAAAAAAAAAAAAAAAGAGAGAAAGAAAAAGATTAGAATAAAACAATAACTGTGGATGATTTGGGCTGGGTATGGGTTTCTGTTTGCCAGAATATAAAATTTGATAAAGTGTTCAAATACTAGCCGGGCTCGGTGGCTCAGCCTGTAATCTCAGCACTTTGGGAGGCTGAGGTGAGTGGATTGCCTGAGCCCGCGGGTTCGAGACCTGCCTGGGCAACTTGGCAAGACCTCGTCTCTACAGTAAATCAAAAAACTAGCCGGGCATGGTAGTGCGCGCCTGTAGTTCCAGCTTGGAAGGCTGAGGTGGAAGGATCGTCGGAGCCCAGCAGGTCGAGGCTGTGGTGGCCGGGAGTGGCCATCGCACTCCAGTCTGGATGACAGAGTGAGACTCCAACTCAAAAAAAAAAAAAAAGAGTTCAAATACCAATCTGGGATTTTACAATAGATTCTGTTTACAAAACAATTCCCCTGACTGGTAGGTACTACCCATCAGCCCTGAGCCACTACAGAGGCAGTCCAGAAAGGAAGATGTACAGGATGTAGGGTTCCTGGAGATTGAAGCTTTCTTAAAAAGTAACTTTTTGTTGCTTCAAGTAGTTGTACGGTGATTGGTCTTCCAGAGCAGCTTACCCACCTTCCCCAGAAAGACTGAATTGAGAACCTAAAACATTTTATGTTGGAAAGTTTGTTTCCACCTTTTTTTTTTTTTGAGATTTAGTCTCATTCTGTCACCTAGGTTGGAGTGCAGTGGCACACTCATGGCCACCGCGGCCTTGACTTGCTGGGCTCAGGCAATCTTTCTGCCTCAGTCTTCCAAGTAGCTGGAACTACAGGCATGCACTGCCACATCCAGCTAATTTTTCTTGATTTATTATAGAGACAAGATCTCGCCAAGTTGTCCAGGCTAGTCTCGAACTCCTAGGCTCAGGCAATCCTCTTGCCTCCGCCTCCCAAAGGGCTGGGATTACAGGCATGAGCCACCGCGCTCAGCTATTTCCACTGGTTTTCAATTTGTTAGGACCCTTTATAGATCACTGAATTGAAATTTGAGAGGAGCCGGCTGGCATGGGGCTTTTGGAGGAGTCATGAGGTGTGGGTAATTAGATAGGAGTGATCAGTTTCCATGCCTTATCCTACCACACAAGCAGCACCCAGTTTTTAAGGCTTCATCTGTCCAGCAGAACAAGTTAGTCAAGTGTAGTAAAGTCACCAGATTTTTCCAAAAAACCTTTAGCAAGCCTTCCCTAATAAACGATGGTACACTGATATGGAGGAAGGGCAGTTAGCTCAGAGGGAGTGGTTAGTTCCTGGTGGTGGGGATGGGCCCAAGGCACAGAATAGGAGTTAACTAGAATGTCAAGAGAGTTGATGAACCTTAGCAAGGCACATTCAGCAATTTTTACACGTCACAATTTTGAGAAAGAGCTATAAAAATCTGGACATAAGGAACCTTGGACTATATAGAGGACTTGTGACAGAAGAGGTTAAGCTGTAGGCGAGAGTCCTATTTAAAGGGCCAGCTTTCTTGGTATGGAAGACTGTAAAGTGGCTAAGCAAATGTATTTCAGAGTTTTAAAATGCAGCCCAGGGGCAAGCCTGAGGGAATGGAGGAGCTTTGTCCGGTGTTGGTTGAGGACCCAACTACAATTTCTCTCAGGGAGTCCAGCCAAGCGAAAGGAGTTCCACTTCTGTCAGCTGAAGGACTTCTAGATGCAGTTTCCAAAGGGGCGCCCCACCTATTGGAAAAGATCTCTCCGCACTAGGGCAATGGCACTCAGGTTCAGAGCCTAAGGCCGATGATGGAGGGTGATCAGACCAAGTCAAGGAAAGAAGGTTGAGGGGAGACTCACCGTTCCAGGCATTGTTCGGGCTCACTTAGCTTAACGCGGTCTGGGGCAGGAAGACATGGGATATATGGAGGAGGGATAGAGACAGGGAGGGAGGGAGAAAAGGTGAGAAGGGAAGGAGAGGGATGGAGAGCGAGAGAGGGGGAAAGGGGGAGAGAGTGTGGGTCCCCCAAAGCATGTATGGGTTTGCTCCAGACAAGCTGCCACTGCCAACTGTGCCACACATTGGAAATGGGATGGGGGGGTTGATTGGAGAGGATAGGAGAGAGTCTTCCTCTCTTCTGGACAAGCCAGTTAAACTTGTTCACTTGCTGGCCTTCAGCTATAACAGGGAGTCGCCCTGGCCAGTAACTGTCAGCTGCCAGAGATGCCAGAGACTGTGCCCTGGAAGACTGAAAAAGGAAAGGAAACTTGCCTCTCACTCAAGAAGGAGGCAGCGTTCAGATGTCTTTCTTCTAGAACCTTCTAGTCCACCAGGGAGTTGCCCCAGTCAGGGACCATCAGTTGTTTCTGGTCTTGGTTGCAGTCAATCAACAGTTGAGGACAGAGAGAGGACGAGAAGTACCTGTATGAGCCACCAAAATGTTGTGTGCATGATTAGATGGGGCCGAGTTGCAGGCAGTAAAAAGAAAGTATTCACCAAGACAGTTATGAACTAACAAAGGCAGATTTTTATTTTTTTGAGTTGGAGTCTCACTGTCGCCCATGCTGGAGTGCAGTGGCATGCTCACAGCCACCCCAGTGTCAACCTGCTGGGTTCTGGCAATCCTTCCGCCTCAGCCTTCCAAGTAGCCGGAACTACAGACGTGTGCTACCATGCATAATTTTTTATTTATTGTGGAGTCAAGGTCTTGCCAAGTTGCCTGGGCTGGTCTCAAACTTGCGGGCTCAGGCAATCCACTCACCTCAGCCTCCCACAGTGCTGGGATTATAGGCTGAGTCACTGAGCCTGGCCCAAAGGCAGATTTATTTAAGGGAGAAGGCATCGCAAAGAATGCAATAAGCAGAATAGCAAAGGGACAGTGTTTGCTGTCTGCAAAGAAGCAGGGGCTGGAGACCAGTGTTTTACAGGGCTGTGCTGGGGTTGCTATGCTAAGGGGAGCATGTCGACATTGTTCAAAAGTGCTGTTTGTAGTGGCCTGGAGATATTTAACAACAAAACAATGGTTAGCTGGTTTTGCAACTGGATCAGCAGGTTTTCTGCTTTTTGCAACATTTGCAGATTTTATTCTGGGGGCTTTTCCTTAATGTTTACCCAATATTTGCTGGCCTAATAGGGTTTCGTATTTCTCCACAATGAGGTCTTGCTATGTTGCCCAGGCTGGTCTTCAACTCTTGAGCTCAAGCAATTTTACCACCTCAGCCTTCCAAAGTGCTGGGTTTACAGGTATGAGTCCCAGCGACTGGCTTTTTCTTTTTTTCTTAGTTTTTTGTAGAGACAAGGACTCACTATGATGCCCAGGCTGGTCTCAAACTCCTGGTCTCAAGCAATCCTCTCACCTAGGCCTTTTTTTTTTTTTTTT
>NW_007042243.1:0-1097 GCF_000164805.1 Carlito syrichta
CGTACAAGGCATGGGGATCCAACACCCAATAAGACACGGTCCGCGCCCTCAAGGAATCCCAGCGCTGAAGAGAAGAGCTCCTGACTAATGGTGGAGCCATGGTGTGGGGGACTGGGAGTCCTGGCTCAGGGGAAGTCAGGAACCAGACGGTGAATAAATGTGCTCTGAATTTTGGTTCCAGAAACTTTTGAAGACCATTATAGGAGTTTAACTTTTTAATTTCTTTTTAAATTACAGAAGTATTGAATTATTAATTTATAAGTTAGTTCAATAAATATTTTTAAGTGTCAGGCCCTGCATGGTGCTGAGGATACAGTGGAGAATGAGATGAGAATGGTTTCTGACCTCGTGACATTTATATATTTTAGTTGGAAAGAGACAGACAATACCCTAGAAATAAACATAAAAATTACTTATAGATGGTAATGATGACACACCATAAAAAAATAAACAGGGTCCTGAGATACGGACAAGTAGGTGTTAAAAAGTCAGAGGGATATACAGAAAAAAAAAAAATCTCTTCTTTTAGCCCAGCTTCTGTCCTGCCCTGTGGTGCATAACCTCTCATACCTATATCCCTAAATAAAAGTGTGCAAATCTATGACTTTAGGTTTTTTTCAATAAATAAAGGAATATGGTATACAAATTACTTTGTGACCTTCTTTTTTAACTTAGTGATATGCTATGGCTATTTTCTTCTTTTTAAAATCAATATTTTTTATTATGATATTGTGGGGTACAGTTAAGGGTTAGGTATACAAATATGCTTTGTTCAGGCACACTTGTTGATAAGAGGTGTCTCCCCATCCCCAGACAGATATTTACTACTGTTAATTTCATCTCCCTTCCCCTCCTCCCCATGGTTTCCCACCACTATCAGTCATTTTCTTATAGTATTACGTTGGATGTTCAAGGTCCTCTATATGAGTGAGAACATGTGATACGCAGATCTTTGTTTCTGTGAGAGGTCACTCAGTATTATAGACTTTAGTTTGATCCAGGTTGCTGCAAAATTAATGATTTTGTTCTTTTTAGGGCTGCATAGTATTCCATTGTGTATATGTACCACATTTTTTAATCCAGTTCTCTTTTGATGA
>NW_007042244.1:0-2226 GCF_000164805.1 Carlito syrichta
CGAGACCTCATCTCTACAATAAATAAAAAAATCAGCCGGGCGTGGTAGCGCATGCCTGTAATTCCAGCTACTCGGAAGGCTGAGGCGGAAGGATCGCCGGAGCCCAGCAAGTCTAGGCTGTGGTGGCCGGGAGTGGCCACTGCACTCCAGTCTGGGCGACCGAGTGAGACTTCAACTCAAAAAAAAAAAAAAAAAAAAGAAGTGGATGGTCACTATGCCTTGTGGGAGTCAACCTTGGCCTGGTTGGTTACACATCCAAGGAAGTTCTCGTGTCTTTGCTGGGTAGAAGGAGACTGTCAGGGATGGGTAGATGGAGGCTTTGGCTAGGGGGTGAAGTACAGTTGTTGAATTCTGGTGACGCCCTGTAAGGCTACTTAGCAACAGATGCCCAGGACAAGGGCAGAGCATCTAACTCAGTCGCGGAATCAATAACTAAGCATCTGCATCTCAGAGGCATTTCTTTTTCCTAACAGTGTGTAGTTATCATTTAGTGTGGAATGGGAACCAAGGTACTGCAATTGGAAGTTATTGGAGAAATGTTGATCTTTAGGTCTTTCACTCTTTAATATGCATCTTCGTCTCTTTCTTGAGAATGAAGTGCCTTTTATCACTATCAACTTGGCTGCGTCATCAAGCCTTGCGGGGTTTCAAAGTCCTGCTGCTGATGGTCCAAGCAGTCTTTGTGTAGTGATGTACTAGCCAGCTCTCTAGGCAGAATCCTCTTAGAACAGAGATCCCCAGCCTCCGGGCTGCAGACCAGTGCCCCTCTGTGGACTGTTAGGAACCAGGCCGTACAGCAGGAGGTGAGCAGTGGGTGAGTGAGCTCTCCATTCTGTCACATTAGCAGCGGCATTAGATTCTCATAGATGCACAAAACCTGCTATAAACTGCACATGCAAGGAATGTAGGTTGCATGCTCCTTATGAGAATCTAATGCTTGATGATCCCCTCCCGCTCCTCCCACCCTTGTCCATGGAAAAATTGTCTTTGAGAAATCCAGTCCCCGATGCCAAAAAGGTTGGAGACCTCTGCCTTAAAAGGCTTCTTTTGAAAGACCCACTTCCCTAGTCTGCTTGAGCTACAGGTTCTTGACCTGGGCCAGGTCCTCAAAGCTGGAAGCAATAGTGCATGTTTTTCTAGTGCATCTCTCAAGCTCTTGTTTCTATCCTTTTGGGGGCCCCCTTGAAGGCACACAAACATCTGCATTCCCTACACTAGGGAAGCAACACAATGCTTTAAAGCCTCTCAGAAAACCTACAGGACAGTTAATATGATTTAAGCCTATATTTAAATTTTATGAGACTCATTTTCAAGGCTAATAACCCAGTTTACTGTGCACAATATCAAATGCAAATTTTATTACTGACTTGGTAAAAACCAAGACGACCATCATTAGCATATCTCCCTGCATCCCCCTTTTTAGCCAAAAGGTGCACCAGGAGTAACAGTGGGGGTTTTTATATGTGTTGTAAATTACAGTTACTATCTCATTAGATAAACACATTTAAAATCAGGTTATCATTCACTTATATATCAGAAAGTTGTTTGTTCAATTGCAGCTAGTCTCATATTCTAACATATGGTGCATGAAATTCTTAGACTAATAAAATTTCAAGGTACAGGGAGCTGGTGTCTTGGAAAAAACTGTTTCTGCTCCACGAATGGCTCGATATAATCTGTAATTGCTTTGAAACAATTATGCAGCAGGCTGTTTTGTACTTAATAGTATTTACATCCTTGGTTTTATTAGCAACAAAATGTGAGTGGAACTTGTGAAAGAGAAATTAATTTTTTCACTAAAAGATGTAAACTTTCAAATGGAGGCTCCAGCAGATTGAGGAAACTACAAATACAGGGATAAGTGAGATTCCGATTTCTTCACTTTCTTTTTATTACACTGCTTCCTAGTTCTCCTGAACATATTAGACCATTTATCCAAGTATTTAAAAAAAGTAATAAAACCTCACACACTCCAGGCTTCTAGTCTGAACTTTTATTTTTAAAGATGTACTGCCTTCTAGAGTTACGTTGTGCTATTCGTATTGTCAAAACTGGACTGGCACTGGAAGGATCACTGCAGGAGGATTTTCTCAAAGAAAAAAGTACAGATGATGTCTAAACATAGATATTCTTCTATGTGAACTCAGCTTCCCTACCAAAACAAGCAAAAGGCCGGGCTCGGTGGCTCAGCCTGTAATTCTGCGCCTTTGGAAGGCTGAGGTGAGT
>NW_007042245.1:0-1940 GCF_000164805.1 Carlito syrichta
AACAACGATAGCATGAAAATATCTAGAAATGAATATAACAAGAGGCTTGCAAGATTAGTATATTGAGAATGACAAAGAAATTACAGGAAGGAGAAGAATTCCATAGTAATGGATTGAACTCTAGGTTTAATGCAGTCTTCATCAAAATCCCAGAAAGCATTTTTTTTGTAGATATTGTTAGGTTGATTCTATAATTTATTTCCAGAAATCAAACTACAATACTCATAGAAGAAAATTTAGAAGAGAATCCTTACAACCTTGAGGTAGGCAATGATTTCTTGGATAGTACATGAAAATTACTAACTGTAAAACATGCTCAGTAAAGCTTAATCTAGAGCAAAACTTGTTTTTTAAAAGGTAGTAATTGGGAGACCAGGAGAGGAACTAGAATTCTAGCCTACAAATATGCTAACCGTAACAGGCCCGGTGTGCCTGCCCACTAGACACCTGATCTTGCAAGAGCGCCATTAAAGTCTTGTTTCTGCTGCACTCCAAAACAAACAAACAAACAAACAAACAAATAGCAATAACAAAAAGGTAGCCTTAAGAATAAAAATTAGGCTAAGAAAGCTAAAATAATTACAATGCATAATTTTAACAAAGAACTACTATCCAGTATATATGTCTATGAAAACTTTGACAACTTATTAGTAAGAAGCTAACAAATATATTGAAAAATAATTGAACTAACTAGAACGAACTCTTTAAAAACAAAGGTAGACAGATAGCCAATACCTTATGGAAAAAAATTTATAGTGTATATGATTAAGCACTATAAAAATACAAACTATTAAATAACAACCTATTAAAAAAGGATAATACATCATGAGCAAGTGGTTTATGAGAGAATATTTCACACTTATTAGAATGGCTAAAATTAAAAAGAACAAGGATATCAAGTGTTGGCAAGAAGGTAAAGCAAATGAAGTTGTGTTGCTGATGAGATTGTAAAATATTATTTTAAAAGATTTTCCATTTTTATAGCACAAGGCGTAAAGTTATCTTGTGACCAGTAATTCCCCCCCTCAGATATTTATTTTTGAAAGTGGGTTCACAAAAAGACTTGTACAGTAGTTTTATTTATAGTTGTTAAATTTGAAAACTACTCTAATATTCCTCAATTGGTAAATGTGTAAACAAGTTATGGTATATCAAAACAGTGAAATATTAACCAGAAGTACACAGGAACATATTATAGCAAATCTAAGAAGTGACATACTACCACCTGTCTCTTACTCTATTGTTCACATAGACTGACCAGGTTATATGTGAGAAAACTACACACAAAGGCACAAAGACTGTGAATACCAGTGTTTGGGATCATTTAGAAGGTTGACTGCCTTAGGTATTTTTAAAAAGCAATTATCTGGTGAATATCTGGTGGTGAATTGGAATACAGGGTATCTGGAGTGTGATAGGCAGGACACTTGTATGTGGCAGAAATCAATCTGGCATTGTCCAAAATAAATTCTACAGAAACTCATCTGCAGCATTGAAACTACAAATAATATTGGATCAAACTCTTTTAATAGGACTTAATTTTGGAAACAAGACTAGGAAATACATGGTCCTCTTGTGTCCAAAGGTATCCAAATGGCTTGGTTCATTGCTGAATGTCTGTTGATGTTGATAGATAATTTGCAAATTGTGATGTCAACACAACATTTAATCTGCTCTGAGCAGCTCATAAACAACACTTTGATTAATTCTTTCAGTCCGTGTCTTCTGGACAAGATTTACAGAGCTCTGCTTATTTGGATGAAAAATAGAGAGAGACAAGCTGTCAGTATAAGGGGGGGGGATGGAAAGATTTCCTTTTTTTTGGTTGAAGTTAAGACATGTTTTTAATCAGGATTTTAAATGTTTAGTTCTTGAGGAAAAAGTGAAACTCAGCAACTGGCATGAGGCAAGGCTCAGTGTCAAGGTAGAATAAGTCAGGA
>NW_007042246.1:0-1955 GCF_000164805.1 Carlito syrichta
AGAAAGAAAGAAAGAGAAAAAGAAAGAAAGAAAGAAAGAAAGAAAGAAAGAAAGAAAGAAAGAAAGAAAGAAAGAAAGAAAGAAAGAAAAAATACCTGTATTCCATTTGTGCATTATTTATACCTTTTTGGAAGGTAGCTATGCGCACCACTATGCCACCAATGCATTTGTTTACACCTTTTTGGAATGCTTAAGTTTTCAAAGTCATTTCTGCAATGCACTTAATTTTTCCTTGTAGGCAGAATCAAACCAGACATTTAAAATTACAACTCAACATGGGGGTAAATAACTGCATCTGCTACAAAACTTAATAAAATAATCACAAACACCATTGCGTTCCTGACAGGAGGATCTCTGATGTCATTAGAACTGAAGAAAAGGTTTATCTAAAAACATATGCACAGTGGTTACTGAGATAAAAATTACATTTAGAGAATTAAAAAAACCTGAAAAATATGTGGCACTTCAAGCAGCGAGAAGATTTATGATGACATATGTCACTGGGGTGTGCGTGTGTATTTAATGTATTTTGGGCAAGCCCACCACATTCAGCAGAAGCTCCTCTTTTCTTTTTTAACCGCACAAGACAATCCTGCTTATTCTTTCAAATTTTGATTTGTGCTGAGCTCATTTTCAAAATTATATCTTCACACAATGGTGTTTCCACTTCTGCCAATGATCTTGCCCCACTTTCCTCTGAGATAACTGCAGTTGTCTAGAAGGCTCACTTAGTCACCTGCAGACTAAGGACACATCAAACGAACCATCACTTTTATTTTTATCCCTTGACAAATGCAGGAGGTAAGACAAAGAGACAACAAAGCTCACAGACTCAACCCTCTGTAGGGTATGGCTAGATGTTTGTCTTGCTTCTGAACTGACCCAGAGGATCTCTGCCAGTCAATGCCAAGTCCACCCACATAAATCAGAAAAACTATCTCTGGGGATGGGGTCTAGTTTGTATTTCAAGCAGGTATATTGGAATTTCAAAGGAGAACATACCTTTCCCATAGGCACACTGAGTTCTGAACATACCTAAATCATATACATAGTCTCCTCTTTTCCATCAAGCACTTCAGAACAAAAAACTACAACTACATTGGTGTCAAGCTCAACCCTATCAATTCCAAATGACTTGAAATGTGCCCCAGTGCTTGAGAAAGAGACAAATGGCTTACAACTAAAACACTGGTTTTAAAACCGCAGCATTAGGTTTATTAACTTCATAAGCAAGTATAAACAGAGTTCTAATTATAATGTCACATAGAGCAGACCACATTATTTTGTAACTTTTAGGCAGTGGAAATTTTCCTAATAAAAATCTTGTCAGAAGCCTAAGGCTGAGTGAGTTTACTATGACTAATGGCAGGCTGGATTCCTATCCTCTTAGCCATGCCCTGGCACCCTGGCTCCTTCACTGGGCCTGAGACAACTTATGAGAATCAAGGGCTTCATGGAACATAGTTGGAAAATGGCTAGGACAGATAAATATTGACCCTCACTCCCCAAAAAATGCAGCCTGGTTTTAAGAACAGGAAGGGAAAAATAACAAAGTTAAGACTAACAATGAACCTAGAGTGAAAAGATTCATATGTAGCATGATCAATGTTTGTATACCTAACCATGAATTGTACCCCACAACTTTGTGATAAAATTTTTAAAAAAGATTCATATGTAAACCACGGTTCTGTATTTACTAATGATCTAATCTGAAACTAGTTGTTCAGCTCACTGAGCTTCCATGTTATCATTAATAAACTGTAGACATGTATGCCCACACCACAGAATTTGATTAGTATCAAATAAGTCACTTATTTGCAGTGTGATCCTCAGTAAGTCACCTAACCTCTCTGTACTTCAGTTTCATTTGTTAATAAAGGATGATATTATCTAACTCATAAAGTTATAGTAAAGATTAAACTAGCACACACACACACACACACACACACACACAC
>NW_007042247.1:0-2024 GCF_000164805.1 Carlito syrichta
CTTTTATAGAAAAACTTATTATGTTTTTGTAAATTTATGAAGTTTATTCAAATTTTATGGAGACGTGTCATAACACACTAATATGCGATAATATTTGTAATTAAATAAAATATCACTGTTTCTTTTCTTTTCTTTTTTTTTGAGAAAGCAGAATTTATTAAGAAAACAGAAAAGCTCCCACAATGGGAGGGGACCTGAGAGGGTTGCCTGCATTTCATAGTTTTAACATAATTTATGTTGATCAAAGTATTAGTATCTAAATTATTGTTTATATTTTATGATTCGGTTTAGCTCATGCTTCCTATGACTTAAAATAGGTGGATCATAATATACTTCCTATCTGGTAGAAAGGATGGATTTAAAGCTACCCCAGAGTGCTTTGAGCACGCAATTACCCTATCCTAATCTCATTTAAAGCAAACAGATAAGCAATTTATCACTATGATCTGACTTCTTTCAGTTCATTTAACTTCCTTGAAGTATGACAGGCATCAGAATCTCATAATTTCCTCCTTACTGAATAACAACAACAACAAAAATCACCTCATCATACAGTGTCTTAAAGAAAAACAAATTTCCATTTTCTTAACATAGAGATTCTATCAAATCTAGTCTATTATATAAGATAAAACATATATATTTTATCAATTGTATAAAAAAGTACAATTTTCCTACCCTTCTCAAATGAGAATCCAACAGCTATTTGAGCAGTCAATTTTGCTATACTCTTTGAGACAGAAATCATTTTAAACCTTTGCAGGTTCGCTGAATTCTAAATACATTTTTAAAAAATATTGCTGAAAGAAATTTAGTTAGGTTTTAACTGAAATTACAGACAATCTCACAGTGTATACACATGCAATAATTTAGCAATTTCATGCATATAAAGTGAGACAATGGAACTCTTTCTATTAGAGTAAAAAGAAATGTAAAATACAAAAAAATCATAAAAATCTTTACATTTAGTTCTTAGCTTAAGAGCAATGCATGACACATCCAAAAGGAAATAAAAACTGAAATTAATAATGTGTGGTTTCAAGTATTTTATACTTGATTTGTAGAATTTGCACATATCTTAGAATGTATTACCATGATGACAACCCAGTTTTACATCCTTTAAATTGTAGATGAAATAATCATTTTCATATTCTAATTGGGTCAGACTATGACTTAGAGGGACAAATTTTCCGTAAAACCCATGGGATCCAAAAATTAGAACATATTTCTCACAGGAGAGAAATAGTGAGTAACTGTATTTTCCCTGTGGTGGAGATAGAGGAAGGTACTGAACCAAAATTCATTTTCAGTTATAAGAAAATGGGATTTGAGCCACTTATTTTTCAACAGATTTTTTGTAACTCAACTGAACTTGTCTTCACAGTTAAATTGGAGCATTATCATCTTAAAGTCAAGGAACAAAACCAGTGTGCATCCTTAAGTCTTGTAGTTACTATGTAACTATGCAGTAAGTGAGAGAGATTTTGTAAAAATATGACAGAAAAATTCAAATTTTTCAGTCAGCAAATTAAATTGCACCTTTGTATGTGGCACTGCCACTCACGACTGTACCAATACCTGCAAGAGAATGCTTACTTAGTCTACAGAATGCATGCCCAAATGAACAAAATGTCCCCCCAAAAATATCTTTTAAACAAGTTTAAGTCCACAGTTTAATATAGACTCGTTCCTTCTTTTTACTTTAAATCATTTTCTACTTGCATCCTATTAAACCTGGACTTTGTTACATAATTGGGATATCTCAGAGCCCAGAAGTAATTTTAAGTGCAACTTGCAAGAGACAATTATAAATTTATATTAAGCCGGGCCCGGTGGCTCAGCCTGTAATCCCGCGCCTTTGGGAGGCTGAGGTGAGTGGATTGCCTGAGCCCGCGGGTTCGAGACCCGCCTGGGCAGCGAGACCTCATCTCTACAATAAATCAAAAAATCAGCCGGGCGTGGTAGCGCATGCCTGTAATTCCAGCTACTTGGAAGGCTGAGGCGGAAGGATCGCCGGAGCCCAGAAT
>NW_007042248.1:0-1927 GCF_000164805.1 Carlito syrichta
CTCTTTAGCTGTATCTTGTTTTATAGTTTTTACTTTGAAATCATGCAATATTTCTAGCTGATTGAAAAAGCAAAATTAATTTTTAAAGAAATATTAAAAATAAATTGCTGTTAATTGAACACATACTGAAACAAAGTAACCTGTTCTTCATGTAGTTAGCATACTCACACAAAAAAGGAATTATCTCATGTGACTTTAAAGCAAACATTTGATTGTGTATATCTAATAGCATATATTCAAAAGACAAATCACAAGAAATCTTAACATGAATCCAATGGTCTTATTGTTATTATTGATCTTGGTATTTTAATTTTGAAACTATTATGAATATATTATGACATAAAACAAATAGTTATATTAATGCTTAAAAACAATATTTAGCATGAGAAAAAATATTGTATGAAATTTTTTGAATAATTAAAACTCATCTTAATTTGGTTTAGAAATATTAGCACGAAATAATGATTAGCAACTTTTTTTATAAATAAGAAATTTTCTAGCTCTATTCCTTGAAAAATATAGAAGCAGTGACAACTTATTAGCAATGAACTCTACCACCCAAACTGTAGCTTCTAGCTACCATTCCTCATTAGAAGGAAAGGACTCCTTGGGAAAATGACTGTTTCTAGATCTAAGATAAGGAAAGCATAAAATAAGCTTAGAACATATTCATATTCAAGAAATTAAAGAAAATATCACCTTATTGGTACCAACTTAAATAATTATTAATGGCATTAGGTGGTAAAATTTGAACATCCAAAAGAAAATGATTGACTTCAATGGTTAGACAGACAAATATTGTGTATGTGTATAGTTGCCAAAACAAACACTGCATATTGATTGCACTGAAAATGGATAACTGAAGGGAAAAAGGCATAGATTTATCCTTTCTTAAGTAAATTCTATTACAAGGTCACCAAATAGTTGATGTGGTAAAGTTGTGTGTGTTTTTGTTTTTTTAAATAGAATTTTAGTTAGCAAATGTAGAAAAGGTTATAGAATTATGGTCTGAATGCTTGCCCCCCAAGTTCATATATTAACGCATAATTCCCAATGCAATAGTATTGAAGTGAAGCCTTTGGGAGGTGATTTGGTCATGAGAGGACTACCCTCAATAATGGGATTAGTACCCATATAAAGAGGCTCAAGGAGTTTGTTTGTCCCTTCTACCACATAAGGACAAGGAAGGCATCATCTATGAATAACAGGGTCTCACTGGACAAAATCTACCATTTCCTTGATCTTGAATTTGCAGCCTTCAGAATTGTGAATAATAAATTTCTGCCATTTATAAATTATTCAGTCTAAAAAATATTTACTATACCAATGTGAATGAACTAAAACAGAACCCATTTGCCAACTCCTAATGAGATAATCTACATAAGTAATAATCATCAACCATGAGATAAATGTTGATGGAGAACTTTATAAGGAGGGATCAGGTAGCCACCAGACAGTCCCTTTGATCCATCTTAGCATCACTCAAAGTGGGAAAACAAGAGATATTATATCTTTACTCAGATAATGTAATAGGAAATTTACAATCCCAGTCGTAAAGTATTTTTGTCACAAATTATTGAACATGAACCCATTCAAGTCTTTAGAACAAATGACTAGATATAGGAATTAAATGGAGAAGAGGAAATATGAAAAGTAGACAGTAAAATGACACTACCATGAAGATGTAATCAGACAAATCCAGAATGTGGGCCTTTCTTCAAAATGAAGTTGTTTTTTCCCAACAAATTAATGACCTGATAAGAAAGTGGTGATGAGGGAGACTGTTGTAGAATTAAAGAGACTTAAGAGCATGAACAGGCCGGGCTCGGTGGCTCAGCCTGTAATCCCGCGCCTTTGGGAGGCTGAGGTGAGTGGATTGCCTGAGCCCGCGGGTTCGAGACCCGCCTGGGCAGCGAGACCTCATCTC
>NW_007042249.1:0-2408 GCF_000164805.1 Carlito syrichta
CAGTACATAAATGTACAGTTCAACAATTCTAGTAAATTTATAGTTATGCAACCATCATGACAATCCAGTTTTAGAACATCTCATCACCCCAAAATGTCCCTCAAGCCTATTACATTTAATGCTTATTCTCACCTTAGGCAACAACTGTTCTGATTATAGTCTCTATAAATCTGCCTTTCAGAAACTTCATATAAATAGTAATGATACATAATATATGATCTCTTAAGCCGAACTTCTTTCACTTAGAATAATGTTTTGAAGTCTCATCCATGTTGCAGCAATTATCAGAAGTTAATTCCTTTAGGCGGCTCGGTGGCTCAGCCTGCAATCCCAGTACTTTGGGAGGCTGAGGCGAGTGCATTGCCTGAGCCCGTGGGTTCAAGACTAGCCTGGGCAACTTGAGGAGACTTCATCTCTACAATAAATCAAAAATTAGCCAGGAGTGGTAGTGTGTGCCTGTAGTTCCGGCTATTTGGAAGGCTGAGGTGGAAGGATCGCTGGAGCCCAGCAGATTGACGCTGGGGTGGCCGTGAGTGTGCCACTGTACTTCAGCCCGGGCGATGGAGTGAGACTCCAAATAACAATTAAAAAAAAAAAGAAGTTAATTCCTTTAGTTGCTAAATTTTGTGACAAGTGAATATCTAATTGTTTATTGTTCTAAATTTGTTTATTGTTCTAGTATTAGTAGTAGTGTGTATATGTGTGCGCATTCTTTGGGATTTTCTATGTAAAAGATCATATGATCTATGAATAGGGACAGTTTTATTTCCTTCTTTAAATTCAAGATGGCTTTTTTTCTAATTTCCCTGGCTAAACTCTCCAGAAAAGTGTTGAATATAAAAGTCCTTGCCCTATTCCTCATCTTATGGGGAAAGTTGCAGTCTTTCTCCATTAAGGATGATGTTAATTGTGGGTTTTTCAAAGATACCTTCATTAGGTTGAAGAATTTCCTTGATATTACTTGTTTGTTTTTATCTCACAAGAGAGTATTGGGTTTTGTCTAATGCTTTTTCTGCATGTATCACGATCATCATGTGTTCTTTATTCTATTACTGTGGTGTACTACATTGACTGATTGCCTAATGTTCAGTCGCTAATCCATTTCTGGGATAAGTACCACTTAGCCACAATGTGACCTCTTCATATTGTTGAATTCAGTTTGGTAGGATTTTGTAAAGAATTTTTGTGTCTGTACACATAATGGTTTGTTGGTCTGTAGTCTTGTGATGTCTTTGTCTCGTTATGGTCTCACAGAATTTGCTGGGAAGTTTTCCGTCCTATTTTTTGGAAAGATATGAAGAGCTGGCTTTCTTTTTCCTTTATTAAAAAAACCTCTTAAAATGTAAAAAAACAACTATTAAAATGCACATTTGAAAAGGATAAACTCTATAGTATGTGAAGGGATTGATATAAGCCTGTAATCCCTGAAGGTTTACCTAGGATGCAGCACTTCAGAGTTTACCAAATTATCCTCCCCATAACAAACCTTCACTCTGATCTGTCTCCCTAGTCCCATAAAGCTACTAAAAAACCTGCTCATCCTATCGGTCACTGGCCCCTCAGGAATTGGCATAGACTCTTTTGGTATCCCCAAACTCTAGGCTCACTTTCTTGGACTTCCATCCTCCTCTTGATCTTGCACCTCTAGATAGTTCCTGGGAGCTTATTAGTTCTTCACTGACTGCAATTAGATTTTTCAAAAAATAAGTTCTTCAGCTTTACTAGCTGCCCTCATGGGGAATGTTGGTCTGAGTTACCTAGTTAACTATTACTGGTAATTTGAATCACCAATTTTTTAAGGTTATAAAACAACTATAATTTAATCAATACTATTTCTTATTTGAATACACAAAATATTTCAAAATAATATAATTAACCAGATTTTAAAACCAAGTCTCTATGCTATAAAAACAATTTATGCAAATCTATTTGGGCTTAGATTATATAGTACACATTTCAATGGTAATATAAACAATTTCACCATTTATGAATACTAGCCATAACCTAAGAAGACTACATTCATTTTATAGCACGTTTTTATTCTTCAAAATAGTTTAACCATCTATTATTATAATATATTCTTAATAATTCCTCTGTGAAGGAGGCAAAAACATTATAATCTTCATTTTAAAGATGGATAAATTGAAGTTAAACTCGTTCATCTGTCCATTCTAAAAAACATTGCAAGAAACTGCTTTAAACTAAAGTACATATGACTTTTGCAATCTCACCTGATTTTCCATTGTGATAGTCTGTACTATCCGATTCAGAAGTTGAAACATATTTCAGTATTTGATGTCCACAGCTTGTAGAATAAAACAGATAAATATACATGATAAATGAGGTAAAACATTTTATTTAAACATAATTAGGAAATTTGTTTAAGTTTTAGCCAAGATCCCAACTGC
>NW_007042250.1:0-5812 GCF_000164805.1 Carlito syrichta
CCAGAGACGTGAAAGACCTTTACAATGAAAATTACAAAACACTGCTCAAAGAAATCAAAGCCGACATGAACAAGTGGAAAAATATCCCATGCTCATGGATCAGAAGAATCAACATTGTGAAGATGTCCATCTTACCTAAGGCAATCTACAAATTCAATACAATACCCATTAAATTACCAACAACATTCTTTTCAGACCTAGAAAAAACAACACAGGAATTCATATGGAAACACAAACATCCAAGAATAGCCAGAACAATCCTCAGCAAAAAAAACAAAGCAGGTGGTATCACAATACCAGATTTCAAACTTTACTATAAAGCTACAATCATCAAAACAGCTTGGTATTGGTACAGGAACAGGCATATAGATCAATGGAACAGAATTGAGATTCCAGAAGCAAAACCTCAATTTCTCAACCAACTCATCTTCGACAAAGCCCCCACCACCTACCAATGGGGAGAGGAGAACCTATTCAGTAAATGGTGCTGGGAAAATTGGCTGACCACATGCAGAAGATTGAAACAGGACCCCTATCTATCCCCATGCACAAAGGTTAACTCCAAATGGATCAGAGACCTAAATGTAAAACCTCAAACCATAAGAACCTTAGAAAAGGAAGGAAATACTCTCATGGAAATCGGAACTGGCATCCAATTCCTGTACAAAACCCGAAACCCACAGGACTTAATAGAGAAGATAGACAAATGGGACCTTATTAAACTGACAAGCTTCTGCAAAGCCAAAGAAACCATCAAGAGAGCAGGGAGACAGCCTACAGACTGGGAAAAAGTATTTGCCAACTCTAGGTCTGACAAAGGCTTAACATCCTGGATCTATAAGGAACTGAAGCGTACTGAAAAGAAGAAAACAAACAACCCCATTATAAAATGGGCAAAAGACATGAACAGACACTTCACAAAAGAAGACATTCGAGCAGCCAACAAACACATGAAGAAATGCTCAACCTCACTAATCATCAGGGAGATGCAAATCAAAACCACACTGAGATACCACCTAACTCCAGTCAGAATGGCAATTATCAACAACTCAAAAAATAACAGCTGCTGGAGAGGGTGTGGTGAAAAGGGAGCACTTCTACACTGTTGGTGGGAGTGTAAACTAGTGCAACTTCTGTGGAAAGCAGTGTGGCGATTCCTAAAAGCTCTAAAAATTGACCTTCCATATGACCCTGCAATCCCCCTACTGGGAATATACCCTGAAGAACACAAATCACTCTATAAAAAAGATACCTGCACACGTATGTTTATTGCAGCATTGTGCACAATAGCAAGAACCTGGAAACAACCATGCTGCCCATCAAAAGAGGACTGGATTAAAAAAATGTGGTACATATACACGATGGAATACTACGCAGCCATAAAAAAGAACAAAATCATGTATTTCGCTGCAACCTGGATGGAACTAGAGTCTATAATACTGAGTGACCTCTCACAAAAACAAAAATCTGAATATCACATGTTCTCACTCATATAATGGACCTTGAACATCCAATGCAATACTATGAGAAAATGACGGATGGTACTGGGAAACTATGGGGGGGAGGGGGATGGGATTAACAGTAGCAAATATCTGTCAGGGGATGGGAAAACACTTGTTATCTACAGGGTGCCTGAATGAAACGTCATTGTACACCTACCCTTAACTGTACCCCACAAAACCATAATAAAAAATACTGATTAATGAAAAAAAAAAAAAAAAGTTTATATATTTCTTGCTTTCCCCTGAATCATCTTTTTTGTTGACAGTCACTTGTTTCCTGAATATAAAACCTTATACCAAAAATCAACAACCTTTTCAACTTTCAGGCAGATTTTCAATGGCTCAGATGCTTTTCATACTTACCAGTCATTTTTTCAAAAACTCTATGTGCACTTTATGAAAGCAAGGGCATTCTTGATGATGCATAAAGATGAACAAAAGCCAAATGGTAGGCACATGCTGACAGACGGGGCGAGTTGAGGTGGGCTCGCCACTCATCACCAACTCAGGGGCAGCTTTTGCACATCACTCGGAGTTTCTGTTTCAATTCCTGGCCTCGGCAGTGTCGCAAATTACTATGTGACATAGATCTTCAAGGTTGCTAATCAAACCTGCAAATGTAAACTTGCCAAATGTACAGGTTCTATGGCTGATAATATTCAAGGAATCGTGTTTTTGTCAGGTTTCTTTATCTCTCAAGGCTGAGGAAGAGAATTCATATCTTACCAGCCCAAGTCTTAAATTGCAAAGCTTGTGGTAAAGTTCCCCCCTGTCAAATGTCAACACTGGGCTCGGAATTCCCACTACAAATTTACACTTAGTTTTCCAATTAAAATGGGTTTTTGTGAGTCCCCTGCTGATAGCCATTGGCTTGATAAAAAGTAACTTCATTTGCAGCAAGGGTGTTTAGGGAACCCAGAGCAAGGCTGATTCCTCTGCTGTTGCCCTGAGCCCAGCTGTGCTGAAATATTAAACTTTAGTAAATTAGGTGAAATTACAACTTCTTGGCTGATACAGTAATGCTTTTTTATTTTTCTGTAAACCACCTTCACCATGAGTTGTCTCTACAATTCTTCTGCACTGAAATAAATAAAATCAGAATATCCTTCTAATCCAGAAACTTTTTTTTTTTTAGTTGGAGTCACACTCTGTTGCCCAGGCTAGAGTGCAGTGGCACACTCACGACCACCCCAGCGTTGACCTGCTGGGCTCCGGCGACCCTTCCACCTCAGTCTTCCAAGTAGCTGGAACTACAGGCTCACACTACCATGCCCGGATAATTTTTGATTTATTGTAGAGATGAGGTCTCGCCAAGTTGCCCGGGCTGGTCTTGAACCCACAGGCTCAGGCAATCCACTCGCCTCAACCTCCCAAAGTGCTGGAATTACAGGCCGAGCCACCCAGTCCGGGCAACTCTTTCATTTTTTAGATAATTGTGCCACAACTTACTTATTTAATAGAGAGCTTAACCTTTGACATATGTAGACTTGGATGACTAAATTAGTTTAGCACTATCTAAATATAGCATTACTTTATGGTATCATATGTACATGAAGCAACTGGACTTCTAAACATGTGAATCTTAAGTAGCAGCTTTTTTTTGTGAGTCAGAGTCTCACTGTGTCTCCCAGGCTGAAGTGCAGTGGCACCATCATGGCTATGGCAGCCTTAGCCTGCTAAGTAGCTGGGACTATAGGCATGCCATCACATCCAGTTTTTTTTTTAATTTGTTGTAGAGAAGAGGTCTTGTCAAGTTGCTCAGGCCTGTCTTGAACTCCTGTGCTTGGGCAGTCTTCTCACGTCAGCCCCTCCCACAAAGCTAGGATTACAGATGTGAGTCACCATGCCCAGCTAGTAGCAGTTTTTTATTTCTTGATTAGTACATATTTTAACAGCAATGATGAGTTGTATAAGGAAATTATATTTCCAGTCACATGTACCTTCAGTTTTTTCTCTCTCTCTCTCTCTTTTTTTTTTTTTGCTCTTTTTTCTCTTTAAAAATAACACTATGGCCAGGCTTGGTGGCTCAGTCAGTAATCCCAGCAATTTGGAGGCTGAGACCAGTGGATTACCTGAGTCCACGAGTTTGAGACAAGTCTGGGCAACTTGGTGAGACCTCGTCTCTACAATTAAAAAAAAATAGCTGGGAGTGGTAGCACATGCCTGTAGTTCTGGTTGCTAGGAAGGTTGCTGGAGCCCAACAGGTCGACAGTGGGGTGGCCATGAGTGTGCCACTGCACTACAGCCTGGATGACAGAGTGAGACTAAATCTCAAAAAAAAAAAAAGCTTTATAAGAATAGCACTAATTCTGAATTGTTTTTATTCACTGACCAAAAATTTATTGATCAACTTCTATGTCTAACATTCTGGTTTGTTTTCAACTAAATATTTTTAGACTAAATTCAAAATTAGTAGAAAGGGTCTAGGTGGCCTTTTATCTCTTTTTGATATAGGTTTTTTTATTTTTCTTGTGACAGAACCACAAGAAGTGGCAACTTTTTACTTTAAAAAAAGTTCTTAAACTGCCTAGCTTGCTTGCTTTCAAAAGACTTTCATTTTGGCCTATTTCAAGTTAAGACCTTATCCTTCTAAGCAATTTTAGTTGAAATATAAGTATTTTTGTTGCCTGGGGAAGTTAACTCGTTAAAGCCTTTTCGGAGTTTAAGCCTCTTCAAAGGACTTTTATCAAGGTACTCCCAATAGATGGTAGATTCCAAGGATTGTTTCTGCGAAAATCTCAAATCTATACAAAAGTAGTGAAAAATAATCCAATGAGCCCCCATCTAACCACTTTAGGGTTAAATCCTAGGGAAGTTGCTCAGTGGGACTTGGGCACTCAGCAGGCCACATATGAATAGGATAGTTTAGAGATGAAAGCATTAAGGCTTACTTCTAGATAAATAATTGGAAAGCCAGGCTATATCACCTTATCATTGCCTCACTCTCCTGCAATAGGCGAGGTACTAGCCAATATGATCTAGACCAGGGGTCTGTGTCTAAATCAGTTCTGGCTACTAAAACAAAAAAGATTGGGTGGCTAAGACAACAGAAATTTACTTCTCACAGTTCTGGAGGACAAGAAGTCTAAGATCAGGGTGCCAGTATGATCAGGTTCTGGTGAGGGTCCTCTTCTGGGTTGGCAGACAGCTGCCCTCTTGATGTGTCCTCATACTGCAGAGAGCAGAGGGAGAGGAAGCAAAGTCCCTCCTGTGTCTTCTTACAAGAGCACTAATTCCAGCATGAAGTCACACTTGTGATCTAATCACCTCCCAAATACCCCACCTTCAAATCACACTGGGTATTGAGACTTTAGCATATGAATTTTAGCGGGGCACAGACATTCAGTCTCTAGCAGTGTTGACAGGAAAACCTCAGACAAATCAAATTTAGCAGAGTTTATTTGAGCAAAAGATTCATGAATTGGGCAGCACTCACAACCAGAGGAGGTTCAGAGAGCTCCACCCAGCAACCTGAACAGCAAACTTTTATAGGCCAGCCAGAGAAGCACAGTAATCACCTGATTGGCTATACCTAGGCTGGCTGCCTTATTTGGGCATGATGTAATAGTGAATTGGTTGCCTGTGAATGGCCAGAATTTTGCTATTTACCATAGTTTAAGCTAGGTTATCATTTGTTAAGGTGGGAGCTCAAAGTACAGAGACAGCCTCAGGCTAATAGGCTCTGCTTATTTAATTTAACAGCAGTATGCAAACTTTTTCTGGACAGTGTCAGGTAGTAAATATTCCAGGCTTTGTAGGCTATGTCAACTCAATTGCCACCACTCAGTTCTGCCCATGTCATGCAAAAACAGCTGTGGGCCATACAACCATAAACAGTCATTGGTAATACAATGTTCCAATAAATCCATTTCCCAAAATAAGTAGGGGCCGGAATTGGCCTGCAGGGAGTAGATTTCCTGGTCGTTGATATCAATCCGCTGTCCCTCTGAATCTAGGTTTCAGTAAGCGCTTCAGTGCCCTGATCCACCCAACAGCTCTCAAGTCTCCAGCATTTTTATGCATGGGAGGATCCAGCAGAGCGACTCTCCACAGTTTTAAACGTTTTTGAAGTGGGCCCTTCCCTCTCTCCACCTCCACCCCTCCGAGTCCTCGCTCTCCGCAGACTGAGCTGCGGTGTGACAGCGTGGACGGCGGGGGCTTCCTAGGGGCTATGCAGGTACTCGGGACAAGGCCAGGGCGCAGAAAAGTTGGATCCCAACAGCACGGAGCTGAGTTCCCATGCCCCAGCCTTCCGGTGACCCCGCGCGGCGGCAGCAGCGGCGGCGGCGGCGGCGACCAGGCCCACTGCA
>NW_007042250.1:6145-8207 GCF_000164805.1 Carlito syrichta
CCCGCTGCTGCTGCTGCTGCTGCTCCTGCTCCGGTGCCCGGCGTTGGGGACGCGCCCACCCGCTCCAGGTAACCCACCCGAGGCCGCCGCGCCCCCCGCGTTCGCCTGCCTGCGCCCCCGGAGCCCCTACCGCCGATCCGCCCCATCGAGGCGCGCGGACTGTTGGCCGCTGGGGGGGGACAGCTCACGGTGACCAGCAGCGGTGGCCTGATGGCAGGGTGGGGGCGTGGGGTCGCACGAGGTGACACTTGGCCCGGTGGGCAGCGACTGGGGAGGAGGGGACCGGTCGAGGCTGCGAGGGCTCCAGCGCGCGTCGGATCTGCTGAGCAGGACCTGCCGTCGCGCTCCCCACCGGGCTCCCGGGCTCCATGTTCAGGTCGTCGCGGTCCCTCCCTTCCCGCCCTCGCGCTCTTCCCACTCCGCGCTTGGGACCCGCCCCGGGATCCCGGTGCGCGACGCCGCTCGCCAGGCTCCGTGAAGTTTTCTTTATCTTTTCTTTTCTTTTTTGTTGTTTTTTTTTTTTGAGTTGGAGTCTCACTCTGTCACCCAGACTGGAGTGCAATGGCCGTTCCTGGCCACCGCAGCCTCGCCTGATGGGCTCCGGCGATCCTTCCGCCTCAACCTCCCAAGTAGCTGGAACTACAGGCGTGCACTACCACACTCAACTAGTTTTTTGATTTATTGTAGAGATGAGGTCTCGCCAAGTTGCCCAGCCGGGTCTGGAACCCGCAGTCTCAGGCAATTCACTCACCTCAGCCTCACAAGGCGCGCGATTACAGGCTGAGCCACCGAGCCCGGCCCTGGCTGTTCAGGCTCCTGGTGGAGGAGGGCAGGGATGCCACGCTCTGGAGCCCGGCGGCCTCCATGATCAAGTACTAGGCCGGCGGGGGCTCCAGGGTCCCGACCGGGTGTGGGGCGCGGCCGCACCCGCAGGACTAGCTTGGAGTGGTCGGCCTGGGACCACAGGATTGTGTGTGTGTGAATACGTGTGTGTGTCTGTCTCTTGGTGTGTCTGTGTGCATCTGTGTATCTTCATCTGTGTGTGTCTGTGTGTGTCTCTCTGTGTGTCTGCGAGTATATGTGTGTCCGTGTGTCTGTGAGTGTGTGTGTATCTATGTCTGTCTCTGTGTGAATGTGCATCTGTGTGTGTCTGTGTGTGTATCTCTGTGTGTGTTTGTGTGTGTGTGTCTGGGTGAGTGTGTGTCTATCTGTGTGTGTCTCTGTGAGTGTGTCTCTGTGTGAATGTGTGTCTGTGTGTTTGTGTTTATGTCTGTCTCTTGGGTGTCTGTGTGTATCTCTGTGTGTATCTCTGTGTGTGTGTCTGTGTGAGTGTGTGTATCTACGTGTGCCTGTGTGTGTGTCTATATCTCTGTGTGTCTGTGTGAATGTATATCTGTGTATGTCTCTCTGTGTGTCTGTGTGTATCTCTGTGTGTGTGTTTGTGTGTCTGTGTGTAACCATGTGTGTTTGTGTGTCTGTGTGTGTATCTGTGTGCCTGTGTCTATATCTCTGTGTGTCTGTATGAGTGTATGTCTGTGTATGTCTCTCTGTGTGAGTGCATGTCTGTATCTGTGTGTGTGTCTGTGTGTGTGCCTATGTGTGCATCTGTGTGTTTGTGTGTGTGTCTATATCTCTGTGTGTCTGTGTGAGTGTATGTCTGTGTATGTCTCTCTGTGTGTCTGTATGAGTTGTGTATGTGTGTATCTCTGTGTGTGTTTGTATGTCTGTGTGAGTGCATGTCTGTGTGTATCTGTGTGTGTCTATCTGTGTGTGTGTGTGTGTCTTTGTATGTGTCTGCGTGTGTGTCTGTGGGTGTCTCTGTGTGTCTGAGTATTTCTGTATGTGTTTCTGTGTATGTGTGTGTCTGTGTGTGCAGGGACTCTCCACACTCCCTCTGCCTCTTAAAGCCTGTTCCTCAATGTGGATGTTTTTTGAACCCAGGGAGATGCTAGGACAGCTGCACTTAAGAAATAGGTGCTAGCCGGGCTCGGTGGCTCAGCCTGTAATCCCGCACCTTTGGGAGGCTGAGGTGAGTGGATTGCCTGAACTCGCGGGTTCGAGA
>NW_007042250.1:8353-18579 GCF_000164805.1 Carlito syrichta
AAAAAAAAAAAAAAAAAAAAGAAATAGGTGCTGAGCTGTCCCCTCCGTGGTGGTGGTGTGTTGAAAACCCCCGAGAGCAACAGCCCAGACTATCTTTATGGAGGAATTTGGTTGGTTTGTTTTTTGTTTTCTATGCTTTAACGTGTACCGATGTTAAGATTCGGGTTTGTAAGGCTGGAATTCTTCCGTGTACTGTGGATATTTTGTCCTTAGTGAATGGAGGCTTAAAATTGTTTCATCATTCCTACGAGTATTTATCCATATGTAGTAATTATTTAGTTTCTCTCTATATATATTTTCTGATTGTTAAAAGTATTACAGCTTTGCACAGAAAGTTAGACAATAGGATTAATATAGAAAAAAAATTACATTCTTTCGAAGTTCTACCACCCAAAGACCATATTCAAGTTGGTTTTGGTCTATAGTCTTCCAGTAGTCTTTCATATATACATATCTAGTAAATATGTATTTGAGATTATAGTTTGTTTTCTGCCTTTTTCCCTAAAAATAAATCATAGACTTATACCTGCCATTAATTATTAAACGTTTCCCAGAGCATTGCTTTTGATTGCCGTGTAATTTATCATATGAATGTGCCATAATCAATTTTACAGTGCCCATTTTTAGACATTTAAGTTTTCTGGTTTACGTTTTGTTTGCTATCAGCAGTTCTGCTGTGTCCATCCTGGCATGTAAATCTTTATCTTCCTTTCAAATTAATTACCCAGGATGGACTTATAGAAAGTTGGATTATTAGGTCAAAGAGTATGCACATTTTAGGTTCTAGGTCATCTCCAGTTGCTTCCTGGAAAGACTGAGTCAATTTATGTTTGTTTGCAAAAGCATGTACTGCTTGCCTCCCCAGCATTGTTATTATTATTGCAGTCTTAAATGCCCTTTTTTCCTTTTTGTCTCTTGTGAGTCTGTTATCCTTTGCATATCTTTTTCTGTGTATTCTTGGCTCTTGAACTCACCTTACTCTTCTGATCACCTAAGTCTAGTCTCCCTCCTCTGTAGCTCCAGGATGGCTCTTAGAAAGGTCTAGAAGCGCCTGGATGAAATCACAAAATGAGGGACACCTCTGCCTGCCACAGCCCCCTCATTGGAATGTCACTGTGTGTTAGAACCACTAAGAAATAAATCCTAGAGTAACAAAAGCTTTTGAGAATAATATTGGCCTGTAGTTTATTTTGCCAGATCAACTATAGGCAGTCTAGCTTTCTCCATGAACTAAGAGTATTTCATCTTTTCCCAAAGTCCTGTGACTATTAGACATCTGAGAGTTGCCTCTTTGGGAAGGCTCGGAAGAACGTGCTCATTAAATGATTTGATCCCAGGTCTTTTTGGAGGTAAAGCTTTGATGAATGTTTCAGTTTCTTTTGACATAACTTCTTTTCTACTTGTCATACTTCTTGAGCTAATATAAGTAATTCATAATTCTGATTGTGGCTCATTTTATTAAGATTTTAAGATTTATACCATTCTGCCGTGTTTGTAAAAGCCTCTTTATCTTTTCATCTCTCTTACATCTCTTTTATCATTTATGATTTTGATTATTTATGGAGCAGGGGTACACATTTTACTTCACCATACTATCTGTTTGTGTAGAGAAGTTGTAATTGCTTAATTTTTCTGTAGCTCTTCTGATCTTCCTCCATGAGCCCGGCACTCTAGGGAATGATGCTAACAAGAATAAGGATAGCCATCACTTTATGAACTCTTCTTACAGACGAGGCATTGATCTATGCACTTTATATTTAACTCATTTGATAGTTAAAACATAGTAAGACAAACCAGCATCCTGACTTTATAGATGAGGAAATCGAGACACAATGAGATAAAGCAAATTGTCCAAAGTTATAGAGTTAACAGACTTTGGGGGCAGAAGTCAAACCCAGCCATTCAGATATAGAATCTCACAGTCTTAATCTCCACACAGCCTATCCTAGGTGCTGGGAAAGATGGTGTGTGTGTGATCAAAGTGGTCCATCCATAGGAAACCTTAGATGTGTCCACTGAAGTGCCTCTTTCTGGTAATATTTATTCTCTCTGGGATCAAACGTCCAGTCTCTCAGAGATTGCTTCTACCATCTCTTCTCACTTTAAGATGATATCCAGGCATGTGAGGGAGAGGGCCTTGGACAATCATGATCATGGCATCCTATGATTCCTCTAATATCCGGGGATGATGTTGTCCCTTTTCCATCTGGTGGTCAGGCACCCTGTTGGTAGCCAATTATGAGATCTGCAGCTTGGGGTGCATTCTCTTTCCTCAGGCATTGCATTGCTGCTACTCCCTGGCTGTCTGGGCCTCGCCTGAGCTCCTATTGATGGGCTCTCTCTCAGGGATCTGGTGAAGATTCTCTTTTGGTCCTGTGTCCTGGGTTGTCACTCTGCAACATTTGCTAGGACATCATATCACTGAGCTCTAGCTAGCTGGCTCCACATTCAGTCTCCCAGCTGTTTCTGGGCCCCATCTAAACATGTAAGAACCAAGGCTGGTTCAGGAAACTTCCGAGTCTCTCTGTTCTTGCCCCACCAAGTAGATGTGCCCTTACTCTCAGTTATTTCAGGATGGGGTACAACCCAAGAGGTGACTTATTTCCTGAACCTTAATTGGAGGAGCAAGCAGTCTCCTCTGTCCTTATTATTACCCTTATTGCTCCCTTTTTATTGCTCTCACGGTTCTCCCTCCAAACCCAAATTCTGTTTTTCCCTTCTCTCTCTTCACCCCCTACTTATTCTATACCAGAAACATGCAAGCTTCCCTCTCCTTCACATTTTCTTTGCCTCAATGCAAACCTTCAGGATCTTACTCAAACTTAAAATGGTAAATTGAGGAGACCAGAGGAAAAAGACTGGGAAGACTCAAGAAGCTGTGTCTTCCAGGTAAGGCAGTTTATGTGCTAAACAGGAGAATGAAAAGAATCTGGAAAATCTTCCACTTCAGGCTGTAGCAAGTTCTATTTTACTTGTCTGATGTGGACTATTACTTTATCCTTTCTCTTTGTGTTCTTTTAATACAAAGTCTTAGTCTCATCTTCCTCCCTCAAAAGGCATTTCAACGTGGCTAGGAGAAGGTTATGTGCTCAGAGGGACAAAAAAGAAAAATGTACTACTAGTATTCAAAATACAATGACCCCATAACAGTGAATTTTTAAATAGTATTCATATGCTATATTATATTTATATTGTTATTTATCTAATAAGCTTTGTCAAAGGATTTGTTGGTTTCCTTGGGGTTTTTTGTTGTTGTTGTTGTTGTTGTTGTTTGTTTTTTGGTTTTGAGCTGGAGTTTCATTCTGTTGCCCAGACTGGAATACAGTAGCATACTCAGGGCCACCAGAGCCTTGACCTGCTGGATTCAGGTGATCCTCCTTCAGCCTTCCAAGTAACTGAGACTGCAGGTGTGTGCCACCATGCCTGGCTAATTTTTTTATTTATTGTAAAGATGAGATCACATCAAGTTGCCCAGGCTGGTCTCAAGCCCATGGGCTCAGGTAATCCTCTCACCTTGGTCTCCCAAAGTGCTGGGATTATAGGCGTGAGCCACCACTTCTGGAGGGTTTGCTTTTTTCTAATAATCAGCTCTTGGATATATTTCTCAATTTTTCAATATTTTCATGTTCTATTTCCTTTGTGTTATTTTTAACTTTTAAAATATTCTCTTTTGTTCAACTTAATGTCTTGACGTGAGTGCTTGATTTATTTATGTTATTTCCCCCTTTTCTTTGTAACACAAATATTTAATGCTGTGAATTTTCCTTTGCATGTAGCTTTAGACTTGTTTCTTAAGTTCGGATACATAATGTTTGAATTTCAAAAAATATATTCTAAATTGTTTATAATTATGTTTAAAATGTTTTTATTTCATAGTTATTTAGGAGAACACTTCTGTTTTAATTTTTATTTATTTATTTAGAATCTCCACTGTTCTCTAGAAGAGTTATTTTAATTTTTAATTTTAATTTTAATTAATTTATTTAGAATCAGAGTCTCATTCTGTTGCCCAGGCTGGTCTTGAACTTCTGGTCTCCTGTGATCCTCCCTCCCCATCCTCCCAAATAACTGTAACTACAGGTGCACTCCACTACACCTGGCTTTTAGGAGAATACTTTTACATTTAAAAGTGGTTGGAATATTTTATCTTAATTAATATGAATTTTATTTTTGGTTATGAAAAATTTGATAGAATACTGCCGTAACATCCTAAGTGAGTTTCTAATTATTATTCAATCATTAGAAATGAAGGGTTGAGCTGGGTTCGGTGGCTCAGCCTGTAATCCCGCACCTTGGGATGCTGAGGTGAGTGGATTGCCTGAGCCCACGGGTTCAAGACCCGCCTGGGCAACTTGGCAAGACCTCATCTCTACAATAAATTAAAAAAAATTAGCCGGGGGTGTTAGTGCACACCTGTAATTCAAGCTACTTGGAAGGCTGAGGTGGAAGGATCGCCAGAGCCCAGCAAATCGAGGCTGCGGTGGCCGGGAGCAGCCACTGCACTCCAGTCTGGGCAACAGAGTGAGACTCCAACTCAAAAAAAAAAGAAAGAAATGAAGGGTTGGATTATTGTGAGGTTAATTAAATGTCCAACATAAACCTATATAACTAGCTAATTTGGAGTTTCAGGTTCCCCCCATGGGAACTTTTCAGCTACTAGCTGTGGTTTGGTACCTTTTAGTGGCAGTTGTCCATTCTGGTTTGAACATCCATAGTGATGATTTGGGATCAATGACTGACTGAGACTTCCTGACAGCAGCAGCTATTCTTCGAATGTCCCAGTTAGTTGGTATCTATTTCATTGGCCCATGTAGGGTACTTGGATATGAGTTTACCAGAGGTGTGGGGACCACATCTCTACTTCTCTGTTTTCCTTTCTCTCAGCACAATGACTTTGGCTTGTCCCTGTTTTGAGAACTGGGACTGGGATGAGGGCACATCAATTGTGTTATGGCCAACCCACTTTATTGTAGAGAGTGGCATTGCAGAAGTTCTACTGTATGTTTTTAGGTGAACACAAAGAAAAGGAAAGTTGCTCATTAATTTCAACACCAAAAAGATGACTGCTATTCATATGTTGTTACCTTTTCAATACATTTTATGTGCATATATCTACTAATCTATGTATATTTTATATGAGTTACTAACTTTTTTTTAGTGACATTTGACCTGTTCTTCGTGCCATTAGTATTCTTCTGCCACATACTTTTTAGAACATGGTAAATGTATGGATGTATCCTAATTTATTCTTTCTTTTTTATACTTGGGTTATTTATTATTTAATTTTGATCTATACTCTAATATGCATGGCTTTGGAGCCTTGCATACATTCTTGATTATTCAGATAAATTTCTGGAAGTTAAGGGGCTGCGTATGAAATTTTTAAGTATTGATATGACTTGTCTAACAATTTATCATTTGTTCTTTCAATTTATACCCCTTTAAGCAATATGAGAGAGTGACTATTGACCCAAACGCTTTTCAGCACTGTGTATTATAATTGTTTTTTCACTTTTTCTAATTTCATCCTCAAGATGAAAAATTGATCTTAATTTGTGTTTATTTGATTGTCATTGCATTTCATTTTAAAGGTATTTGCTGGCAATTCATTGGCACTAGAGAAGTTTTCAGGAGCTGGCAGTCTCTGATAGGCGAGTGACAGTGGTAGCTAAAAGTAGTCTTAGCATCACAGCCAGCTATTTCAGCAGCTGAGCTTGTGAAAAATTCAGTTCTTGGAGCAGGTACTATGTGCCCCCCCCCCAATTTTTTCCCCTTAGTCCTTTGACTCTGATTTAGTTGGGTGTGACAAGAATGACCCATTTGTATAATCAGCTTTCACATTTCCCCTTTTAATCTCTCTCTCTCTCTGAAAGCACATGCTAATCAACCATCTAGAAGTTAGGCTTAATTGTCCCTCAGTGTTGGGATAGACCTGCCTCAGTTGAATTGTTCCATGTTGAGGGGTAGAGATAAGGAAGAGAGTCTTTGTCCACATTTGAGCAACAAATAGGTCAGACAAAAATGTTTTTCAGGGCATGTTTGTCCAGAAATCAGCATTGAGTTTCATCTTATTAGTTCCATGTGTATAGTCGTCATTTTTGAAGCATTGGGGGTAACATCTTCCTGTTAGGGGAACTGGCTTTACAAAGATCAGGCAGGCAACAAGAACAGAACATAAATATCACAATACAAAAAATGTAATTAGCAAAAATATAATGCAGTAGTTGTATAATGGTTTTGAGTCAACAGTCCATACCTAATGGCAACCTACTAAACAAGTCCAAAGACCATGGGGGAAACTGGGGGAAACCTGCTATAGCCATTGAGTAGTATCTCATTTCATGCCTGGGTTGAGTTAAAGCAGAGAGTGCCAACTCCATGAAAAGGGCCAGTAGCACAATATGAACAAAAAGTTGTGTTGGGAATATTGTTAAAGTTATCCACTAGGTGGGTTAAAGAATTTTTGTTTTGTTTTGTTGTGCTTGTTTGTTTTAAATCAGGTTCTATGACATGAAAAATGTAGGCATTAAGAAGGGTATGAGTCTTACAACATGGAATCTTATTCTGATGGTCTGGGAAAAGCTGCCTTCCAAAACACTAAAAAGAAAACGAATGGGTTCAAGAAACTGCTAATCAGCCGGGCGTGGTAGCGCATGCCTGTAATTCCGGCTACTTGGAAGGTTGAGGCGGAAGGATTGCCGGAGCCCAGCAGGTCGAGTCTGCGGTGGCCGGGAGCAGCCACTGCCCTCCAGTCCGGGTGACAGAGTGAGACTCCAACTCAAAAAAAAAAGAAAGAAAGAAACTGCTAATCAAGAACAAACAATACAAAGATTAATTACATGAGATTAAATAGCATACACATTATGATTTTCATGACTTGCTTAAAACAGTGTTGTTTCTCTACTTGAATGTTTTATTTTCAGAATTGAAAAAAAACTTTCTTCAACCATCTACAACAATTTGTCAAAATATGTTTTTATGAACAAAGGTAAGCACATTTACCTGTAGACTAGAAGTCAGCAATATATAGTTTGAATGTCTCTGGTTATGGTATCAGGCAGTTTAGTGAACCCTTTGTGTGGTCCATATGTGAGGCAGGCACCTTGTCTTTTGAAATTTACATCAAGTTGTCTAGCTTCAGCCTATAGGTTTATAGGCTATAGGTCTATTGCCTATAGGAAAGAGAGACATTGTGTTTTTCGTAATTTCATGGAAGAAAGTTGGATTGGAAGAACCAGAAGAATTTAGGATCCAGTCTAGTCCATAGATAAACGTGTTTACCTTTGTTCATAAAAGTATATTTTACCAAATTGTTGTAGACAACTTAAGCAAGTTTTTTTAATCTTGAAAACAAAACATTGAAGTAGAGAAACAACATTGTTTTAAATGTCATAAAAATTGTAATGTGTATGTTATTTAATATCAGTTTCATGTAATTATCTTTGTATTGTTTGATCTTGATTAGCAGTTTCATGAACCTGTTGGTTTTCTCTTTAGAGTTTTGGAAATTTTTATTTAGTATTTTTACCTTAAAGTTATTAGAAAGTTACCTTAAAGTTATTAAGAGTATTTGTTAGAGTCTTTTTTCTTTTTTTCTTTTTTTGGTAATCTGATGAGAGTTCAGTAACTGATAAGGAAATTTAGTTATTTTTATTGTACACAGCATTTTAAGACAACAACCAGAGTCATGACTGATAATATCACACCAGGACCATTAGATCATTATAAATTTTACATAATCTTTAAAACATTCACATTAATAACATATTCATATAAATGTGATTTAAAGAAGATTTGGTATCATTTCATTATTTGATACTGCTTTTCATATAATCTAACATTTCAAATAAGCCTAAGAGTGATGTATCCTTTGAGGCCTTTCAGGGGCTCAACTAGAAAATCCCAAAGTCAATTTTAGGTTAAAAGTACTTAAATTATAATTTGATTTGGGGGATGTTTATAAAAGCTGTTAAAAGCCTTAAAACATTTAATTAAAGTAGAATCACGTCATCAAAAAATAATTGTCATCTACTTGGTGAGTGATAATTATAAGACTTCAAAAGCAAACACAGAATATTGCATAGTTGAGAGAGGGGGAAAAAATAACTTAGACCTGAATTAGAAATGACTTAGTTTTTCCAAATATTCAAAAACCTGACAAAGACAATAAAGACGGCACAAAGCACAAACTATCTTAAAACACAAACTATATTTCATAGGCCAATTACTTAAAAGATAAAGGAAAACCTCTTGTAGTATGAATTTCACTTAATGGGAAGCCCATATGGATAATCTGGAAGTTGAATCTCATGAAAAGGAACTTGAGTTTGATTAGACACTGGCAGAGTGTGTGTGTCTAAGATTTTGAGTGTACACCGTATTAGGGAAGAGTATCCAGTACCTTGGCTAGGGGAATGTATGACTTCTAAAAAAAGTAAAAGCACGTGAACTTGTCTGATTGCACAGAATAATTTAGACACATTGATAAAAGTCAAGAGTACAGAATCAAGTTGTACTAGAAGAAACATTTCCCTCCATGGCCATTAGGACAAATGTTCTCAGAATCAGCCCACAATAGTAGATCAGAACTGAGACAAATTACAGAAATTGATTAAAAAGCTGAAAGAGAGAGTCAGCATTTTTGTTGGGCAAAAAGAAGTCACTTTCTTAAACATATTTTTTATTTTAAAATTGTGGGTACAGTTAAGGGTTAGGTATACAAATATGCATTGTTCAGGCATTCTTGATGATAAGGGGTGTCCCCTCGTCCCCAGACAGATATTGACTATGGTTAATCCCACCACCCTTGCCCTCTGTGTTCCCCCCCCCATAGATTCCCACCACTGTCGATCCTTTTCTTATAGTATTACGATAGATGTTCAAGGTCTACTTATGAGTGAGAACATGTGATACTCAGAGATTTGTTGCTGTGAAAGATCACCCAGTATTATAGACTATAGTTCCATTCAGGTTTCTGCAAAATTCATGATTTTGTTCTTTTTTATAGCTAGTAGTATTCCATCTTGTATATGTACCACATTTTTTAATCCACACCTCTTTGGATGGACAGCATGATTGGTTCCAGGTTCTTGCTATTGTGAACAATGCTGCGATAAACATACATGTGCAGGTATCTTTTTGATAGAGTGATTTGAGTTCTTCAGGATATATTGCCAGTAGGGGGATTGCAGGGTCATAAGGGAGGTCGATATTTAGAGCTTTTAGGAATCACCACACTGCTTTCCACAGAGGTTGCACTAGTTTACACTCCCACCAACAGTGTAGAAGTGTTACAATTTCACCACATCCTCTCCAGCAAATGTTATTTTTTGAGTTATTGATAAATGCCATTCTGACTGGATTTAGGTGGTATCTCAGTGTAGTTTTGATATGCATCTTCTCGATGATTAGTGAGGTTGAACATTTTCATGTGTCTATTGGTCACTCAGATGTCTTCCTTTGAAAAGTGTCTGTTAATATCTTTTGCCCACTTTGTAATGGGGTTGTTTGTTTTTTTCTTTTCAGCACGTTTGAGTTCCTTGTAGATCCAAGATGTTAGGCCTTTGTCAGACCTGGAGTTGGCAAATACATTTTCCCAGTCTGTGGGCTGTTTCCCTGCTCTCTTGATGGTTTCTTTGGCTTTGCAGAAGCTTGTCACTTTAATGAGCTCCCACTTGTCTATGTTATCTCTTATGGCCTGTGCATTTTGGGTATTGCTCAGGAATTGGACACCAGTTCCAAGTTCCATAAGGGTGTTTCCTGCATTTTCTAAGGTTCTTACAGTTTGAGCATTTACATTTAGGTCTCTGATCCATTTAAAGTTAATTTTTGTGTATGGGTATAGATAGGGGTCTTGTTTGAGTCTTCTGCATGTGGTCTGCCAGTTTTCCCAGCACCATTTACTGAATAGATTCTCCTCTCCCCACTGGTAGGTGATGGAGGTTTTGCTGAAGATGACTTGGTTGAGAAATTGAGGTTTTGCTTCTGGAATCTCAATTCTATTCCATTGGTCTATATGGCTGTTCCTGTACCAATACCAAGCTGTTGTTTGATTATTGTAGCTTTATAGTGAAGTTTGAAGTCTGGTAATGTGATACCACCTGCTTTGTTTTTTGTTTTTTGCTTTTTTTTTTTTTGCTGAGGATTGTTCTGGCTATTCTTGGTCATTTGTGTTTCCATTTGAATTCCTGTGTTGTTTTTCTAGGTCTGAGAAGAATGTTGCTGGT
>NW_007042251.1:0-1805 GCF_000164805.1 Carlito syrichta
CTCACCTCAGCCTCCCAAAGGCGCGGGATTACAGGCTGAGCCACCAAGCCCAGCTAAGATTTGGTTTTAAGAAACCACATATGCTGAACTAAGCAAAAACAGCTACTTGTCATCTATGACATCTCAACTGACAACAAACTAGACGCTCACACCTGAAAGTGTAGAGGGATAAAAATGCCATGGGTGAGGATTGGAGGGGGACATCAGAAATTTAAACTAGATAAGAAGTGGGACAATGTTCATCACTGACAAAGAAAAGTGACTGTGCATGACGCAGCTGTAATAAAAGTTTGGGTTAAGTAGACAAGGATTAATCAGAGGAGGAAAAAAAAAAGGTGTGTGGTTGATACCAGACAATAGAGGCCTGGGGAGCCGGTCTGGTGACACAACTGGTGAAACTGACTAATGGGAGACTTTTTTCTTATTCACACGAAAAAATTTAGTCAATTGGCTGAAAGTTTGGAATTTAACATTTTTGCTTTACAATTGAAAAACGAACATCAACAATACTTTTCATGCTTGCCCATCGTCCCAGAGGACACAAAACAAAGGAACAAGAAAGAGACCCACTTGGCTGAAAGACTCAGAAAACAGCCACCGGGGCTAAGGAGCAAAGTTTTCTTCCTTGAGCTTGTTGTGCTTAGGGTTGTAGTTTTATATTAACTACAAATTATATAGTCATGTTTTTGTTATGCTTAGGGTTGTAATTTTATATTAACTACATATTTTATAGTCTGGTAACAGGCATGATGGTAATTAGCAAAGATACAGGTTCAAGTTTCATTCTCACTTGAGAAAAGACTATGGTGAGCTACAGAGTGTTCAATAACCCCAAATGACACAACCAGAAGATGCTCAGGAGTCGAGCTTATTGCCAAACCAGCAATTGACAATGCCAGTCTTTTCTAACTCGTGGGGTTTTTTGGGAGAATCAAACAGGAAATAAGTGAAAAAGTACTGTAAAACACAAGCTACCAATGAGTACCACCAACTGACTAGGTACTAGTTATATGCTAGCTGAAAACAGTTCTAAACCTCTTAGAGATTTGACAATATTCACATTTAAAATATTAACTAAACTAATTTGACAATATTCACATTTAAAATATTAACTAAACTATTTTAATATATTTTATGGGCCCAATTTAATAGTTAAAGTGTGGACATTTACCATTGTGGATGAATCTCAAAAAACATACTGTTGAGAGAAAAAAAAAAAAGCAAGTTGTGGAATGCTGTGTACTATTTTTTGCCATGTATTCAAATACTTGAAATACGAAGCAGTACTATATGTTATATATGAATAAATACACATTTATTAAAATTATGAGACCATGGAGCATGTTGACATTTATATAACACCAGCTATTCTGGCAGATAAGCCCTGACCTTTTAATAGCTTTAACACAATTAATGTTTATCTACTCTCATGTGCATCACAGCCCAGTGCGATGTTTCTGGCTCCATGTGGAAATCCAAGGACCATGGCTGGGCTCGTCATTAGATCCTTTTCCTCCCGCTTCAGCTGTCAGATGTGGAAAAGGCTTGTGTCCTCTTAGTCACTGCTTGGGCAGAGAAGCGACATCATCACTGCCTCCCAGGCTCCCAGGGCCAAATGCAGGGACATGGCCACACCAGACTGCATAGAAGAGTGGCTGCTGTGAGGCCCGCTGAGAAAAAGTGAACTGCCAAATGGGAAGGGTGCAGAGGAACCCCTGGTCAGTGACTGTGTGCAGTTCAGAGACGAAGAAAGCTCAAGTAAATGTGCAAAAGTTAATATTTCTTGAAACTGGATGAAGGGTCCA
>NW_007042252.1:0-1736 GCF_000164805.1 Carlito syrichta
ATTTTTATCAACCGGTAAGTTAAACCTGAAGTGTACTAAAAAGAAGCACCTAATAAATATTCAAGTCATATTTGGGAGTGTATTACTGTGAGAGAAAAAAATGATAATAGACTCAATAGTTATATATTTTCTCTCATTGAAAAGATGTGTTTTCAATTTAAGCATAGTAGTGATCAGATGCAGGAAGCACCAAAAGTAATATGCTAGGAATAAAACAGATATTTCAAAACAAGTAGTTCACAAGCTAGTTCTGATTGTGTGTTCATGTGTGTGCATACACACACTCATGTGCATGTGTGTGTGTGTGTATAAAAGAAATACATATATATGTTAGAAAAAATAAAGAGAAGTCACATGTTCTTCTGTCCTAAAGAGCTTAGACTACCATTGTATACTCTGGAACTATTAGTAACAAAGCAGAGAATCTGGTAAGAGTCAACTAAATGACACAGATAATATGTTTACCTGTTCAGTGATATTAAAGGGAGAAAGAGCTTTTTTACTGTCAAATAGATAAAGCTTCAAGGGGGTGGCAGAATGAGATTATTACTTTGAAAACTAATGAGAATTTGGATATTTAAAGGTATTATCAGGCACTATAAAATGTTTTAGGGGTAATTATGTGGGAAAGTCACTAAAGACAAAGTGTGCCAGGCAAATATACAAAACAGTGAATAGACCTGACTGCTGAAATAAAAACTGCATTTTAGATACTAACACTAGCTCCCATGTATTGCACAGTTACTATGAGTCAGGTGTCTATTTTACCTCACTTAATCTTGTCATCAATCCCAGGAATTAGAATATATTATTCTTCTCCTTTGCAGATTAAACGGCTGAGGCTTAGAGGAAGAAATCAATATTCTCAAGTTCACGCCACTAGCCAGAGTTTGAAATAAGCTAGGTAGTCTTCAGAGCCCTATGTCTACTGCCCAATATTGCCAGCATCAAGACAGGTTGTAATAAGCCCATTTTGAATGGCAGACCCAGAAATGTGAATATTATCTTGTATGAACAGATAAATCATCAAAGGTTATAAAGAGGGGAGTAACAATTCATCTAGGCAGAGTTGTCTGTCATCAGTTTCTACAAATGTTGGTACAAGGCAGGGTTGTAGGATTCAAAAGACCAGACTCAAAGAGGTTAGAGCATAAACCAGTGCTATATGGCACAGGCAAAATAAAATCAAGATTGTTGACTGGTATAGGAAAGAGGTAGGGTTATTTGTAAAATGAAAGCTAAAAAAAAAAAATGACAAAATCAAGTTGGGTTTCAGTAGATAATAGAATATTCAAGTAAAAGGATCTCATATTCATCTATAAATAATTTATAAAATGTTAAAAATGAGATAGAAATACAAATGAGGAAATCACCATTAAAAATCTAGTTTAAGCCTTAAGACAAGATGAAAGCAACCTGCATACTAGTTTATGAAAGTTTTATGAGTTAAGTAAGGGGTATTAAACAGAAGGAGAGGAAGAGTGTGGTTGGATAGGTGGAAAGAGTACCACCTTTAACCCTAGAAATCAAAGTATTTTAAGAATGAAAGTCAATAATAACCAAAGTTAAATTGAGTCAAAGAAAACACAAAAGGAGCAACAACAGCAACAGCAGCATGCCCACACAGGCACACAGTCACTACACAAATTAGCAAGGTGTCAACAAAATGTTGGAGGTAAAATTCAAAGCGAAAAACATTGAAAAAAATCTTTGGGGGAAATTCTATAATAAAATTA
>NW_007042253.1:0-1729 GCF_000164805.1 Carlito syrichta
GGTGAGAAGCATATTTGAAAGAATCCCAACAAGATCTCCCCTTTAAGGGGAATGGGTGCTGCTTCCTTCTGCACAACTCCCGAAAGAGGTTCTGATGGAACCATTTGGAAAGTTTGAGATGTTTTCCTGGTGTTTGAATTTGTATTTGACTATGATCTGACACATGTCAGAAGGATCTGAAGATAAGAGCAGAAGGAAAGAGAGAAGAGGGTGGTTTTTAAAGAAGTAACTACAGGCCACTGACTGCTGAGGAAGGTTGGGTAAACATTTTCCATGTGCCAGAGTGTCAAGAACTGTTAAGGGTCTGAGACTTTCCCCTACTTGTAAGCTAACAAGTTAGGCTGCTCCAGTTCCTAGAGGCTGACAAGAGACACAAGACTCTTGGGTGAGAGACAAAAGATGCTTCATTAGTCACAGAAATAGCAGTATCCAAAGAATCAGCATTTGTACTAGTTCACCAAACCCCAGTTCCCACGAGATTATACACAGTGGGCCAAGTGAGACTCACACACACAGTGGGACACATTACAGGAGAGGAATCTTGAATTTAGGAAACACATCTTTTATAATGAGGGGTAACTTGTACAATCTTTGCCTCAGAGAGAAATATTATCCTTATTGTATTGAACAATAAACAAATCACTCAGCTCTGGAGGCAGGAATTTTCTCTATCTTCCAAGACTGCTCCCTATATAACAGATACTTTAGAATAAATACAGAGATAGTGCTTCTGCTTAAAAGATAAGTAGAATCAAAGAAGACCCATGGAGAATTGTCTCCTAACACAGATATGAAGTCCCAAAGAGATAGAGTCAACCTGGAGCCACTTTATATCCAGCTAAAAGAAGAAAATCTAGAAAGAATGAATGTTTAACCATTAAAAACCAGAAGCTGAGGAGAGAAATCATCAGCAAAAGCAATGACACAATATTGTCCACAGGAGTCAAAGGCCCCAGGGACCCCAAAAAGGAAAACTTAAAACTTATTTCCTGGTCTCTTAAAATGTCATGAAAGAGACAGCATTTAGATTAGATATTACTTAATCAATCAGAGATGGGATGAAGGTATTCAGTAAGGGAATAAAAAAGATAAAAATAGAAAAGAAACCAAAGGCATGATTCAGGAAATAAAAAGGAGTCCAATGTTGCTAAAGAAAACTGCAAGAATTTGTTTTGGTGGCTGTATTAACATTCACTTTTCAAAATGCTACATTCATTTTCCCTCTCTGGTTATATAGTATCTTACAAATGGGCAGCAATGTTGCCCTCAGTCAATGGATTTAACATTTATGTTTGAGGGAGGAGGAATAGGATCTGCAAAGAACTCAGCTAAACACAATCCCCAACTACAAAGACATTTAACATTTCCATTAGCTAAAAGAAAAAGCCTTTAATATAAAGCTGCTTGTGGTTTGAAAAACTGGCACGAGAACAAGAGAGATAAGGAATTCAAAAGCAAAGTTTTCATGAGAACTAGACAATATGTAGATTCTTTTTATTATTTCTTTAGGTTTTAGAATAATTTAATTGTGAATTTCTCTTAGTTGCTTTCTGACCCTTTCTAATAACTATTCAAATGCAACTTATTTTCATGAATGATAATAGATTCCAATCTAACATAACATGTCTTGCTCTGACATTTACAAATACACAGCTGTGGGAACAGATAAACCTGAAACAATGTTTATTTGCTAAGTGCTGAAAGGAAATGGGATACACTGCTTAATAAA
>NW_007042254.1:0-1711 GCF_000164805.1 Carlito syrichta
ATTCAACTGCACAATACAGAGGAAAAAAAATGAAGGATCTAAAGAAAGAGATTAAGAAAAAAGTAAGTGAAAGCTGGTCAAGAAGTGGTACTTGAATTGGGACTGAATATGGAGGATGGACAGGCATGAATGACAGACGGAGTGGAACAATTTCTGGATGAATGAGAGACAATAATGTAGAGTGGCTGTGACACATTACATTATTAATACATACCGAGACTGAACTGCGGGTAATGCTCATAAATCTAACTGCAATTAGTACAGGTTTCTGGATTAGGAGGGACATGAAAAGGAAAGCAGAAGGTTAGAATGCACACGTCATTGCCCCATTAGAAGAGAAAGTTTAATCTTTCAATGGACTGAATACATCCATCTTCTGCAGCATTGGCAAAAAAGCATAGCTTGTCTATCTGCTTCGAAAAGTAGCTCTATAGCAAAAGTCTTTCCTCTTCCTATCTGGATGGCTGCTACTAAATTGGACCTCTCAGGTCCAATTTCCTGAAAATTCACAGTACAGAAAAGTTTAACTTTAAATGGGATTTCTAATTTCAATATCTGGGAAAAGATTTAGACAGTACCTTATAATGGGATTTATTTAATACATTTACTGCTTTGCTTATGTTTGTTTTTAGAGAATACCTTTCACTAATTTGATCAACAGACCTTTATTGAGCACTTATTCTGTGCCAGGTAGTTTAAATAGTAAAGAAAGAAACAGAGTTATTTTACTGCTAATCTAAGCATAAACTGTGAAGATATGGAGGAAGTATTGCTGGGCCCCTGGAAAAGTATAGGCATGACGATGGAGAAGCCTACTTCTCTTTAGAAATTTACTGGAGATCTGAAATGGGTGCTGATTACTATAATGTTATTTTAAAACTGAGAGGAAGGGTAGCAATAATTAAGCTTTAATGCAGCTGTAGTTCTCCGGTTACTCTAACCCTATTAATTATTGGTCATTGAGAACTGGAGTTATCTATACATAGGTCACTGGTTGCAGAGAAAGATATTAAATAGATTTTTCCAAATACTAAAACCTTAAAGAAATTTATTTGATAATAGTAGACTCAGATGGAATCCCATTTCCTTAAGAACCAAATGATTCAGTTCAAATTCAACTGCAAATGATTAAGTTCTCTACACCCCGGAGTGTTGGCAGGACCACCAAAAGTACATGGTTGAAAGTGGGAACAGACGGTGGAAGAAAGCAAAGAAAAATATTAGGACAGATATGTTTTCATAGAAAAGACATGAAAAGAAAACAGGGAAGATTGTTAAGCCACCAACATTTTACCCAAATACTTGATTTGAAAAATTCTACACATTCAATCACATGTATTCTGTACATACAACTAAGGAGAGCTAGTAGATTAAACATGAGGCATCTAAAGCACCCTGAGATTTGGTGATTTTTTTTTTACTTGTTCCTTATGAAAAGATTCTGAGAATAATCCTACTATACACCACAAATGCACATTTAAAAGCCCAAGAAGGTCCCCAATTCTCCCTGTGATTCCACGTCTTATATCTTACCATTGATCTACGAATTAGAGACAGCCTGGTCTTTGCCTTATTCTCAGCAAATTCCAGGCTACTAATATCTTTGAGACGAGCCTTATATTTATTCATTTGTTCCACAACAATCAGCTCCACACAGCTGAAATAAGAGAAAAGAGAGAAAACTGTTAAGAGCTGAAGTAAATCAAATAAA
>NW_007042255.1:0-7704 GCF_000164805.1 Carlito syrichta
AAGATCCAACAAAGAAAGAGAACTACAGGCCAATATCTTTGATGAACATAGATGCTAAAATTCTCAACAAGATCCTAGCAAACCGGATTCAGCAATACATCTCAAAAATCATCCATCATGACCAAGTAGGCTTCATTCCTGGCATGCAAGGCTGGTTAAATATTCGTAAAACCATAAATGTAATTAAATACATCAACAGATGTCAAAACAGAAACCACATGATCATATCACTAGATGCAGAAAAAGCTTTTGATAAAATCCAGCACCCCTTCTTGATAAAAACCCTTGAACATCTAGGCATACGGGGAACATACCTCAAAATAGTAAAAGCCATCTACGAGAAACCCACAGCCAGCATACTCCTAAATGGACAAAAATTGGAACCAATTCCCCTGAAAACTGGAACTAGACAAGGATGCCCACTCTCTCCCCTCCTGTTCAACATAGTATTGGAAGTCCTGGCTAAAGCAATCAGAGAAGAGGAGGCAATCAGAGGTATTCAAATAGGAAAAGAGGAAGTCAAGTTATCTCTCTATGCAGATGATATGATGGTGTACATTGAAAACCCAAGAGAATCTGTCAAAGGCCTCCTTACATTGATAAAAGCCTTTGGCAAAGTCTCAGGATACAAAATAAATGTACAAAAGACAATCGCATTTCTCTACACCAATAATAAACAAACAGAAACCCAAATAAAAAACACAGTTCCATTCACAATAGCCACAAAAAAAATGAAATACCTTGGCATCTTCCTAACCAGAGACGTGAAAGACCTTTACAATGAAAATTACAAAACACTGCTCAAAGAAATCAAAGCCGACATGAACAAGTGGAAAAATATCCCATGCTCATGGATCGGAAGAATCAACATTGTGAAGATGTCCATCTTACCTAAGGCAATCTACAAATTCAATGCAATACCCAAAAAATTACCAACAACATTCTTCTCAGACCTAGAAAAAACAACACAGGAATTCATATGGAAACACAAACATCCAAGAATAGCCAGAACAATCCTCAGCAAAAAAAACAAAGCAGGTGGTATCACAATACCAGATTTCAAACTTTACTATAAAGCTACAATCATCAAAACAGCTTGGTATTGGTACAGGAACAGGCATATAGATCAATGGAACAGAATTGAGATTCCAGAAGCAAAACCTCAATTTCTCAACCAACTCATCTTCGACAAAGCCCCCACCACCTACCACTGGGGAGAGGAGAACCTATTCAGTAAATGGTGTTGGGAAAAGTGGCTGACCACATGCAGAAGATTGAAACAGGACCCCTATCTATCCCCATGCACAAAGGTTAACTCCAAATGGATCAGAGACCTAAATGTAAAACCTCAAACCATAAAAACCTTAGAAAAGGAAGGAAATACTCTCATGGAAATCGGAACTGGCATCCAATTCCTGTACAAAACCCGAAACCCACAGGACTTAAGAGAGAAGATAGACAAATGGGACCTTATTAAACTGACAAGCTTCTGCAAAGCCAAAGAAACCATCAAGAGAGCAGGGAGACAGCCTACAGACTGGGAAAAAGTATTTGCCAACTCTAGGTCTGACAAAGGCTTAACATCCTGGATCTACAAGGAACTGAAGCGTACTGAAAAGAAGAAAACAAACAACCCCATTATAAAATGGGCAAAAGACATGAACAGACGCTTCACAAAAGAAGACATTCGAGCAGCCAACAAACACATGAAGAAAATGCTCAACCTCACTAATCATCAGGGAGATGCAAATCAAAACCACACTGAGATACCACTTAACTCCAGTCAGAATGGCAATTATCAACAACTCAAAAAATAACAGCTCCTGGAGAGGGTGTGGTGAAAAGGGAACACTTCTACACTGTTGGTGGGAGTGTAAACTAGTGCAACCTCTGTGGAAAGCAGTGTGGCGATTCCTAAAAGCTCTAAAAATTGACCTTCCATATGACCCTGCAATCCCACTACTGGGAATATACCCTGAAGAACACAAATCACTCTATAAAAAAGATACCTGCACACGTATGTTTATCGCAGCATTGTTCACAATAGCAAGAACCTGGAAACAACCATGCTGCCCATCAAAAGAGGACTGGATTAAAAAAATGTGGTATATATACACGATGGAATACTACGCAGCTATAAAAAAGAACAAAATCATGAATTTCGCTGCAACCTGGATGGAACTAGAGTCTATAATACTGAGTGACCTCTCACAAAAACAAAAATCCGAATATCACATGTTCTCACTCATATAATGGACCTTGAACATCCAATGCAATACTATGAGAAAATGACTGATGGTACTGGGAAACTGTGGGGGGGAGGGGGATGGGATTAATAGGAGCAAATCTCTGTCTGGGGATGGGAAAAGACCTCTTATCAACAGGGTGCCTGAATGAAACGTAATTGTACACCTAACCCTTAACTGTACCCCACAAAACCATAATAAAAAATACTGATTTATAAAAAAAAAAAAAACCATCAAGAGAGTGAGGAGACGGCCCACGGACTGGAAAAAAGTATTTGCCAACTGTATATCTGACAAAGATCTAACATTCAGGATCTACTTGGAACTCAATTGTGCTGAAAAGAAAAAACCAAATAGCCCTATTAAAAAGTGGGCAAAAAATATGAGTAGACACTTCTCAAAAGAAGACATATGAGCAGCCAACAGATACATGAAACAAAGTTCAGCTTCACTAATCATCAAGGAAATGCAAATGAAAACCATACTGAAATACCACCTAACTCTAGTCAGAATGGCCATAATCAATAATTCAAAAAACAATAGATGCCGGAGAGGATACAGGGAAAAGGGAACACTTCTACACTGTTGATGGGAGTGTAAACTAGTACAACTTCTGTGAAAACAGTTTGGCGATTCCTAAAAGATCTAAAAGTTGACACAAATCAATTCATCTTCTGGGAATATACTTGGAGGAACTCAAATCACTCTATAAAAAAGATACCTGCACACACATGTTTATTGCAGCATTATTCACATTAGCAAAAACAAGGAACTAACCGTACTGCCCATTAAAAGAGGACTGGATTAAAAAATGTGGTATATATACAGGATGGAATATTATGCAGCCATAAAGAAGGACAAAATTATGAACTTCACAGCAACTTATATGGACTTAGAGCCTATATTTCTGAGTGATCTATCACAGAAACAAAGAACTGAGTACCACATGTTCTCACAGATCTTGAACAAGTATTATAATACTATAAGAATGGGATTGTCATTAGGAGAGACTGCCAGGAGAGGAAAGGGGAGTATACTTTATCAATAAGGGTATCTGATCTCAAACCAGGTGAAGTGGGGACCAAAGTGAGGCCAAAATTTTACCTACACAATGATCATTTGTATATCTAACCCTGAATTGTACCCTACTTCTTTAAAAAAAAACACACACACACAAAATACTTCTAGTGTTAAACATTGAAATAAATGTGAGTGATACCCATATTTAATAAAGATTAACAAACAAAAGATTATTTGTCCAAAAAAAAAAGAACCAGTATCAACTTACTTTTCTCTTATTTTAATGCTTCTCAGGTCATGTATTGCATAATTGTCAATTTGCTTATGATTTTTGGACTTAATTATGTTGCCTAACTTCTTAATGTGCATTTATTGCTTGCGAGATAATGAAGTTATAAAGCATACAAATATGTGTTAAGTGATAGGATCGCTGCTCTGGCAATATCTTCCTACCTGCTAGCTGGTGCACCCATTCTTACTTGGTACCAGCTGGTAATGCCAGTCAAAAACTGGGAGCCAAAACTCAATACTCAATTTAACTTGTCTTGAGATGCCACATGCTCTTATGGTGAGCAGAAATCTCACTGTAGTACAGATGTGTGTTGAGTGAAGGAGACTGGCAGAAGTAGAACTCATAATTCCACTGCCTGTTTGTCTCCATTCTTTCCCACTATCAGACAGTCTCTTTTCTTGAAAACACACACATACATATCTATACTGAATGAAGAGTGCAGCTCAGAAGGAGTACTTCCTGCCTCAACTTCCCACACCACGAGATGGGTGTCAATGAGTGTTTCGCTTAAAGTTCTAGCTGGGAAACCCAGGTGTCCAGATCACAATCTCTAAGGGCTGATATGCAAAGCGCTTTGAGCATCAAACAGACCTGAAGTCAGAGCTTGGCTCTATCACTGGTTGTATACCTCTTGGCAAATCATTCAACTACCCTGACAGGCATGCACTTGCCAAACTCTGGAGATGCACACGTCCTCAGTGTCCTGAGTAGGTTCGTGGAAACTAATCTTAAGCAAAACAACATATAAGAAAACCAGTTTTTACCAGAGACTGAGTGATAGAAACAAGAGTTAAGACCTATGACATATGCCTGACCACAAAAATATGACCAAACTTCTAAAGATCTTACTAGAAAAAGACTTCAATACTAGACATTGAAATAAATGTGAATGATACATACATTTAAGAAAAATGAATACAAACCAGTAAGGCCATTATTTACTCATCTATTCCAGTTCAGGTTCTCAGATGGTGGGAGCTTCTCCCAGCAACACATAGTGTCAAATAGCAACAGACCTTGGATAAGAGGCCATCCCATCCTGGGGTGCCCTCGCACACACCCACACTCCCTCAGACTGGGGCGATATAAGCACATTGATATACCTGACAGGCACATCTTTGGGATGCGGAAGGGAAAAAAGGGACCTAGAAAAAAACCCATGTAGACACAGGGAGCGCATGCAAATGCTACACAGACAGTGGCCTCAACCAGGAATTTTTTCTCTTCCTCAATGTTACAATGTAATGACATTGAATGAAAAGATGTTATTCGAGAACTAGCTGTATACTGATGAGCAGAACCAGATTTGATCCCTGAGCTTAGAGTTCAGCGGGATTCCAGATATAAGAATGGGGCTACCTTGCAGGGCCACTGTGAGGTTTCAATGGGGTTAACATCTGCAAAGTATTGATATACGGTAGGGGCTCAATAATTGTCCTTTCTCCCCACCTTCCTCCCCCACTTCCCTCACTGACCCCTTTCCTTTCTGTCTTTGACTATTCTATTGCTCAGCAGCTTCTCCAAATGAGACAGAAGGAAGATGGGAAAAGGCAAGATGCCTAAATTAACAAAGCTCTCCAAGACTAAGACTAACTAAGTACCGATAAGACCAGACGCTGAACAGCCCATGAAAAACTCACCTAAGGGGTATCTGTGGATTTAACCTGAACATAAACATCTCTGCCCATCTCTAAAGTCATGTCCACTGGCTGACATGCATTTGTCTGATTACGAGTCAGAATGCCTGTAGAGATAGGAGTTAAAAACAAACAAACAAATTACCTAAGTGTTTGGCAAACTCTGACGAGAATAGATCTTTCAGCAGGGCTGAGTGTTTGTCTTTATTTTCTCCTGGCATTGACTTTGACATAGATTTCTAATCTCAGAAGTCATATTAAGAACAATGCATTCTAAGTGCATTTCAAATATATGACAGGTAAGCTGGTTAATGGAATCTGGCTTATTTCCCCGTACAGATATTTCTTTTCCTGCTGAGCAATAACAATAATAATAATATGTAATGTGGTTCATTATTATTCAACTTTGGCAGTACCTCTCACTCAAATGAAGGCAGTTTTCAAGCTCTTCCACCTTTAGGGATAGTGCTGAGCCATAGCACATGTAAGATCCTGAGCTTTCTCAAAGACAGAGATGAACAATTTCTCCAGTAAAATGATCATTGAGAAATGAAGAACAGCTTCTCACCTGATGAGCTACAAGCTTCTGTGATGAGCAGTGTAACTGATAACACCCTGCACAACCATCCTAGAATTTGGAGTGAGAAGGGGAATAGGGAGAGAGTTCATGTTTTGCCATTGCAGAGTGGGTCCCAGGGGGATCTCCAAGGCTACAGGCTTGGCCTCTCAGGGAATCAGCAGTCTCTAGGTGGTTCTAATGTATAGCCAGGGCTGAGAATCCAGGCTCCAGATTTCACCTTCTAAATGAGAAGCACACCTAGGTAGGATCCAGGCCTAGAGCTGCTGGGATGCAGGAGGCCAGGCATCGGTGACCTGACAGCTCTCCCCACTTGGCAAGGAAGGAGGGAACTGGCCTGGGCCATTGTCACACCCATGACAGGTATGTCTGCCCAGCCATATGCCATCTAGGGGAGGATTCTCCATGGCTGGACCTCTAGACAGAAGCCAGTTGAAAAGAGAGTCCATCTTCTCCCAATCACAGACCTTCTGTTCTCTGACACAAGAGGAAGTGTTGTTCATCAGTCCCTTAGGAGAGTCTACCTGACTCTCTTCTCACGTAACCTGTGTTCAATGTGTGTTTGGGCCAAATATAATAATTAAACTTTAGGCCCGAAATGACTGTCTTTCTGGAGGTGTGTAGTCCATTTTCAAAGCCTGTCTGAAATTCTGATCTCTCCAACAGGCAAAAGCAGAGCTGTTGGGGGTAAGATTGGTGAGTAGGGGTCAGAAGACTCCATGGGGCCTGTTTCCCAAGATGCCCCCTAAGAAACATAGATTGAAAACCATATATCTAGCCCCATTGTCTTCCTTTACGAGGAAACCAAGGCACTGAGAAGTGGCTTTGTTCAGGGGCACCAGCTAGTAAAGAGTCCTGCCTGATCTGAAACCAAGATTCCCAACCTCAAAACCTGTTCTCTTAGTCAAAGGTCTGAACTATACCAGTACAGAAGGGTTTCTCCAGAGTATTACAGAAAATATCCAGAACAGAAGGAAAAGGGCCTAGAGACTTTGTCATTGGGACCCTCAGAAAGCTGACCTGTCGCCACTCTGTCCCTTGCCACTTGTCCCAACCAACATAATAAAACAGTAGCGGATCAGTCAGGAATTTTAAGTAGGATATCAAGGATGGGACCAACCTCCCCTTTCCTCCTGAGCTTGTGCAGCTTCTCTGTGGCAGAGGTGAGCATCTTCATAGGCTGATGCCCACTTCCTCTTGATGAATTCCCCTTCTCTGTATAGCCACCCTTCATTCCGTGTCCAGTATCCATTACCCTCTCATGAAGTTTGCTTCTCCCTGGGTACTTATTTTAACTCCCAGCTGACCACCTGCCTGCATCAAATGGCAACAATATTATTATTCTTACAACTATTTACTACTACAAGCTGTTGTATATCTTGTACAAAGCACTGTGCCAATGCATCACATGCTTAGCTTACTCAATTCTCATCCACACCTTGGGTGACTAGGATCATTGTTGGCTTCATTTTCCAGACAAGGAACAGGTTAGCATTTGTATGAGGTTCTTTTCATTGCTGTAGCAAATCACCTCAAATGTAATGTCTTAAGACACAAATTCACTCACTTATGATTCTGGAGGTCAGATGTCTGAAATGGGATTCACTGGGCTGAAATCAAGGTGTTGGTAGGGACACATCCCTTTCTGGAGGCTCTTGGAGAATCCGTGTCCTTCTCTTTTCCAACTTTCTAGAGACTGCCCACATGACTTGGCTTGTTACTCCCTTCCAATTCCAAAGCCAGCAATTGTAAGTCCTTACATCACATAATTCTGATCTCTTCTCTCTCAATCTCTCACTTTAAGAAAACTTGTGATTACTTTGGGCCCACCTGAATAATCCCAGATACTCTTGCTATCTTTTTTTTTTGAGTTAGAGTCTCACTCGGTCGCCCAGACTGGAGTGCAGTGGCCGCTCCCGGCCACCGCAGCCT
>NW_007042255.1:7724-64355 GCF_000164805.1 Carlito syrichta
GAGTAGCCGGAATTACAGGCATGAGCTACCATGCCCGGCTGATTTTTTTGATTAATTGTAGAGATGAGGTCTCGCTGCCCAGGTGGGTCTCGAACCCGCGAACTCAGGCAATCCACTCACCTCAACCTCCCAAAGGTGCGGGATTACAGGCTGAGCCACCGAGCCCAGCTGTCATTACTCTTGCTATCTTAAGGTCAGCTATTAGCAACCTTAAAGTCATCCGAAATCTTAACTACCTTCTGACAGGATGCAACATATTTATAGGTTCTGAGAATTAGAACATGGACATTTCTGGAGGGGGGCATTATTCTGACCTACCACAGAGATATTTCATCATTTGGAGTTAATGAGTGGAGTTTGCGAGATTCTAATCTTGGTTTCATTGATTTCAAAGTCTCTACTATTAGCCCCCAGTGCACACTGCTGCCAGTAAAATTCAACCAACAACATCATTTTCTAAGACCTTCTTCTATCAGGCACTATCCAGGACACTGGCGGTTCAAATATGAATAAGAGTGAACCACCACCCCAGAAGGGCTTACAAGCTTGTGGAGAGAGAGACTTGCAAATGCCAATAAATAACTATAATGGTAAGCGAGAAAGAAGCATATGCAAAATGTTGTGGGTGAACAGAGGGGGAATAATTAATTCCACAGGAGTGGAAGGCAGTGTGGGATGGGGTTGAAGAGGATATTTGAAGTAGATCTGAAGGATAATTGATTCTCTAGGCAGGGGAGGAGGTGAAGGATGCCTCATGCATAGAGAGTGATGTGAGAGCAGCTGAGCCATAGAAGTGGATAGGTTTTTGTGGCAAAATTAATTCATTTTGGTAGGGCCAGAATGAATACCTGAGGTGAAATGATAAGAATTGAGCTTGGAATGAGTTCTGATAGCGAGGATCCTGAAACTGGATTCTAACGATCAGTTTGGTAGTGGCAGGATCCATTAAAAGAAACTAAATCTCTGGTGTGTATTGTTTGTGTGTATTTGGATGTATGTGCTTATATGTTTTTGTATGTGTTTGTGCATATGTATCTATGTGTATGCTTGTGTTGCAGTTGCTAGACTTGGCAAATACAAATAAAAATACAGGATGCACAGTTAAATTTGAATTTTGGATAAATCATTTTGACAAATTCTTCTTTTAGTGAATGTCCTATATGTGTTTGCACCTTCAATGTTTAGGAATTATTTATACTAAAAAAAATTCCTCATTTTTTTGCTCATTGTTTACCTGAAATTGAAATGTGTAATCTATGTGATTGTTTGTATAAAAGCTTAAATGGTTTTTTGTGTTTTGTGTTTGCTCATGTGCTTGTATGTTTGTGCTCATTCAAGTGTGTGTTTGTGTATGTATGTATGGGTTATTTTGTGTTTGTGCTCATGCAGATCTGGGTTACAAGACCCTTAACAAGAGATTTGTTTTAGCCATCTAGGTCCTGGGAAAAATAGAACTCTCCACTTACAAAAAAAAAAAAAAAAACAGTCAGAATTTTTTCTACTATTAATTAATTTTGACTTTGAGCAAGTCACTGCAAAGTGAAGAGGTGGAACTAGACTCATTCATTTAAATATTTATCGATCATTCGAGGAGCAGAAGGTGAAAAGGCAAGTAATTCATAGAGGACTCACAGTCTAGAGAAAGGACATCAATACAACTGATGAGGTTACGACGCAGTAAATGCCACCATAAACACACATGCTGAGATTCCCAGGACTGCGGCAGTACCTTCCATTTCTTTGTGTCTGTGAAGCCAGCCCTGCAGTGAAGGCAGGCAGATATTTCATGGTGATGCTTTTATCACTTGGAATCTTTAAATTATGATTATTGGTGGAATCATGCGTGCAATGCTGCTAAACACAGACTAGCACCCACCCAGGCATCAGCCGCAGGGAACATTGCTCTATCCGTCAAGTTTGTTTTTAATACTAGCAGTGCTCAGGGAAGCCAGTAAATGTCACTGACTTCTGCATCTGAAGCATTTCTCATCACCTTTCCTGTCCTTGTGGGAGCATACCTTGTAGCTTTAGAGGGCTGTCTGCTGCTCCCGTGGGGCACCTCACCCCCATTCAGAGTCCATACCTGACACTTATGCCTGTCGCTACTTTCACACTGGTTTTGCTCACCCACCGTTTTCAGGCTCTGTCTTTCAAAATAAAATTAGCTGGCTAAGTGAGATATTGGCCATTCTGGCTTGAAATCTGTCTCTAGCAAGCTTTCACACCCCTACAGAAAGCTGTCTTAATATCATAATTGAGAAATTATGTAGGAGTTTCTGTGTCCAATGATATATGGTTAGAAGACAGGCCAAGTTCCATAGCAGAGATACCACAGTGACTGCAGCAAGATAAAAGCTTGTTTCTTACTCACCTGGTCATCTGAGTCAAGTCATCCTGGCTGACATGCAGCAGTCCCAGAGGGACAAGGAGCCCAGTTACTTCTTTCCTTCTTTCTTTCTTTTTTTTTTTTTTTTTGAGTTGGGGTGTCACTCACTCTCGTCACCCAGGATACAGTGCTGTGGCACAATCACCAATCACACCTCACCACAGCCTCTATCTTCTGGGCTCAGGTGGTCCTTCTGCCTCAGTCTCCCAAGTAGCAGGGAATACAGACACGTGCCACCATGCCCAGATAATTTTTTGATTTTTTTTTTTTTTTTTTTGTGGAGATGAGGTCTTTCTATGTTACCCAGGCTGGTCTCAAATCCCTAGGCTCAAGCAGTCCTTCTGCCTCAGCCTTCTAAAGTGCTGGGATTACAGGCATGAGCCACCACTGTGCCTGGCCTAAGACTGGTTACTACTGGCTTGTCACTCTGCTGTCTTCTGTCCATGGTTGCCAACCCGTGGTTTAAAACGCAGTCCTGCTCTCATCAATATAGCCAGCAGAAAGAGGGAGAGAGGAGGGCAGCACAGGCTCATTTTCTTCAAAAGGCCAGCCCCAGATGCTGCATGCATCACTTCCCAACACAGCCATGGGCAAGAATGTGGCCATACCTAGCTTTAAAACAGGCCAGGATGTAATCTCATCTGACCACTAGAGTGGAAAGGAACAGTGGGCATTGGGGGCAACTAGCAATCTCTGCCCAAAGAGTACTAGCCTCGAAAGATTTAAGCACTCTCAGGGTAAATAACCCTTGGACTACACTTGTCTGTTTATACCTAGGGTCACAATAACAGTACTAACTGAGCGCTCACTGTATTCCAGGTGCTGGGAGAATCATTTCGTGTCTTAATTTATTTGATCCTAATAGGCAAAGAACAGGGAAGTGACTTGCCCACAGAGAACTTAGGTGCCTCAGGAGACCCTGGGATCCAGGGCCTTTCCCACGTTCTACCCTGCCTCCTATAATCTGTTTGTGACAGAATGAATCCCTTGAATGTGTGCAGGTTTTTTGGTGTTGACTCAGTTCGCCGTCAGCCCTGTCTGGGTCTCCTTTGCATCTCAGAAGCAAAGCAGGAACTACATTTCCCAGAATGCCATTCCCAGGAGGATTCAGGTTAGAATACTAGTGAGGCAGAAGAGAAAATGGGGCCTTTATCCTGCAGAGGTGGCTACATCCTCCGGGCAGGTGGGGCTCCTGAGAACTCTCCCCAGCCCTATCCCATCCCTTTCTCGGCTTTAGTGTTTCTGGCTGAGATCTTGATGGACAATCTCTCTGCCCTTTGCACCCTCTGCTCTTCCAGTGCTTACATAAACCCCTGATCCAATGCTAAACTCTGCATACTTGCAGCACAGACTGAACCCTCAAAGGCACGGAAGGTAATATCATAAGGTCGTGCTCAGTCTTTCTGTCTTGCAGAAAGAACATTGAAATTGGAACAGAATGAACTGAATTAATATCCTGGTTTCCTTGCTCACTAAACATGCCCTGGGCCACATCACTTAAGCTATAGGAAAATCAACATCTTTCATTTATAAAATCAGAATAACAATATCTACAAAATCACTAGGAAGGTCATATAATAAAATATTTAGCAATACACTGTATTGTTACATGAGGCCAGCGTGGTGGCTCATTCCTGTAATTCCATCATTTTGGCAGGCCTAGCTGGAGTTTGAGACCAGCCTGGGCAACACAGTGTGACCTTGTGCCTACAAAAAGTCAAAAACTTAGCTGAGTGTGGTGACGTGCCCCTGTAGTCTCAGCTACTCAGGAGGCTGAGGTGGAAGGTTCACCTGAGCCTGGGAGGTCGAAGCTGCAGTGAGCCGGGATCACACCATTGCACTCCAGCCTGGGTGACAGAGTGAGACCCCCAACTGAAAACAAAACAAAAAAAATTAGAATAAAAAATGTAGAATGTTATTGTTATTATCACTGCTAATAATAATAACCAAGCATTCTATAGGCATTATTTCATTTAATCCTAAAACAACTCTGGTAACCATTACCATTCCTATTTTGCAAATGGGAAAACTGAAAAAGAGAGCTGTATTAACTTGCAAATGATCACACACCTAGTTCTTGACAGAGCCAGAAACTGAACGCAGTCTGTCTGGTTTCAGAGCTCACACTCTTAACTACTATGTATGTACTTCCTGTTGATACTGACACATTTCAACCCGCTTGTTTATTTCCACCTTTCTCTTAGCTCCTTACCAGAGTTACCAACAAATACAAAGACTAGCGAAAAGTTATGAGTAGCCATATAAATGAAATAGTCTCCTAATGATTTCAAGAACCCAACATGAAGTTGATCTCTGGTGGGATGCCTAGTCTCTGGGTAATTTCAAGAAAAGGCTCAAGGACAATTTACTCTCAACTTGGAGAAAATATACTCTGCAAGAGACATTTAACAATATCTGAAAACACTGTCACTCCTGGTGGGGTGGAGAGAAAGGGTGAATGGAGTACTTCTGGCATCTAATGGTAGAGGTTTAGAGGCTGCTAAACACCCTGCAATGCCCAGGGCAGTTCTCGTCCCAAAAGAGTTAATAGTGCCACTATTGAGAAACTCTGCTTTCGGAGGTGTTATGGGATTTCCTGTTGCTTATATGGATTATGTGGGACTTTCTCCAAGGCTGTGATGTCCAAGATGGTAGTCACTTGCCACCTGTAACTATTTAATTTTAAATTGATTTAAATTAGATAAAATTAGAACTGTACTTCCTCAACTGCACTAGTCACTTTTCAAGTGCCCAATGGCCAGATGTAGCTATTGGCTATCACATGGGACAGCACAGATTTATAGAACTTGTCCATCATCCCAGAAAGTTCTTTCGGCCAGTGCTGCTGCAAGATTCTCGTCTCTGAAAGTCTATGAACTATCTCAGGCTGTGGTTCCTTATGTGTTATAAGACACCAAATATTAAACAGTGATTTTGAAAACAGATAAAATAGGGCATATTTATTAAACCATAAAAATGGCCTTCTAAATTTAAATGCTTCTAATATATTTGATGATTTATCTCCTTGTTATGACACTTCTTTATTTGTTGATAGATTATTAACACTGGAAAGAGCGTGGAAACTTAAACCTAGACTTGTCAAAGGAACTATCAACTGAAGCTCAAGATAAGGACTCGAGGCAGTTCTGAAACTGTCATCCAAACCAAAGTTGTAGAATATTTTTAGTTTAAAAATAGGATTTGCCTAATCATTTTTGGCTTAGATTTGTGTCATTGTTTTAAGGGGTCACAAAAGTCTTGGGGAATCTGGTGAAACACGCTGCTCCACATAAACATACAGACATACACAGAGACCATTTTCCATACAATTTTATGCAGCTCTTAAAGCCTCCTCTGTGTACTGATGTATCCCTACCCACTAACTATCCCCATTTCATAGGTGAGTAATGGAATGACTGAATCAAAAGAAATGAGGAATTACGTGACATGTTCAAACTTTACACAGTGGCAGAACCTGAATCAGCAGGCAGATATACCAATTCATTAAGAAATATCCATTTATATAAACTAGTAAAGAAACTAATCTACAGCGTACTACAAGATATATTTGTACCATTCAAAATTCTTCTGCTTGGCCTCTAAGAGGAAATGGTGATAAGGTGTCACTTAAAAAAAAATGCAACAGCAGCCGGACACAGTGGCTCAAGCCTGTAATCCCACCACTTTGGGAGGCCAAGATGAGAGAGTTGCCTGAGCTCAGGGGTTCGAGACCAGCCTGGGCAACCAGCCTGGGCAACCTCGTCTCAGCAATAAATTAAAAAAAAAAAAAGCTGGGTGTAGTAGCGAGTGCCCGTAGTTACTATGGGCTACTTGGAAGGCTACTTGGAAGGCTGAAGTTGAAGGATCGTCTGAGACCAACAGGTTGAGGCTGCAGTAGCTGTGAGCATGCCACTGCACTCCAGCCTGGGTAACAGAGTGAGACTCCGACTCAAAAAAAAAAAAAAAATGCAATGACCTTCAACGTGGCCAGAGAGTAGAACAGGAAAATATATGCCCGGCCACTACTCCACAGACTGGGTACGAAGCTCTGAACAAAAGCGTGTTCTGAAATCTCTGATCTAGATTTTATCAGGACGCTTCTTCTTTGATAATCCATTGCTTTCCTCCATACAACATGTTCCTGGTAATAATATGAACGAACTCCTTTCCATCCCCCACGGTCACCTCCATCTTTTTCATTAAGGCTGCAGGAAGCACAGTTTGTGAATTTGCCTTTGAATAACTCATTAAGTTATTTGCTTTTGTTCCTGGCTCTTGTCTCCTCTCCTGTGTTCTGCCTTCTTACTGTGTTTTTTCTTTAAAGCCAACAAAAAGCCTAGAAAATTCCCTTATGTAAAATTCCAAAATTCAACTGTGTTTTTACCCCAGGCTTAATTATGAGAAGTCGAGCCTGTTCTATATGTAAGGCCTTTCAAAATGTGCCATTATGTAAACCAGCAAGCCAAAGCAAAAGGTAGTGAACCTCATTGGCAGTCTGATCCGTACAGAGTTATCTCTATTGAAATACTGTAAAAAGAAATAATATTCAAGAAAAAAGAGTTTTCCTCTAGGGCTGTTTCCAACAGATCTACTTACAAACTCCTGAATAAAGCTTATTGAGTCAAGTATATCTAGCCCAGTGCCTGAAACATAGCAATTATTTTAAAAATATTTGTTGAGTGAATACACTGATTATTTTCATTTTCCAACTCACCATTCATTCTCTGCTCTCCACTCTTCTTTGCCTATCTCTGTCCTGACTCCTGGGGACTGCATAATACATACTGCTCTCTTGCTGGATGGTTCTCTTGCTGGGTGGCTTCCCACTGACAACAGGCAATGGGAGATTGGAAGGTGGAAAGAGGGTCTCTGTTATGCTTCTCTTCCCATTCCCTCTCCTTCTGTGTTTTTTTGCTCTGGTGTGGTTGTGCTCCATTAACTCCAACTCTCCTGGTGTGTTCCCTCCCCATGACCCTGCCTCTCCCTGGGTTTCAGGAATGCTATTCCCTCTGCTTTTCCCTTTAGGTTGAGACAAGTATACCTAGCCCAGTGTCACGAAGGTTGAAGGTGTTCAGGAAATGTCATCCTAAAATATATTGCTTGGTATGCTGATTACTTCCATCTGAGGGCACTTGGGAAACAGCAAGTGCAGGGGAAGGCTTTGTCTGAATGTCCCTCAAAAGCAACTTAACTGTCATGAATCCTGTCCCTGGAACTTTATCACCCAGGGAAGATCACAGGAGAGAAGACTGAAGTTTGGCACTGTCAATTGAAGAATCACGAGGTTCATAAATTTGGAAAGACTGCTTTATTTCTCATAAAGAGGTTGCTGCCTGCAGGGTGGCCATTTTGACAGACTGGGAAGCAAAACCTCCAGCCAAAAGCCAAGAATAGACATTTTAAGGAAGGGGAAAATGAGTGACCAAATTTAGATATTTAATAAGCTATAGGAGGAGTCGTGAATATCTATGAAAGGAGAAACGTATGCATGTGTAGTTGAGCTTCATGTCCCTTCATGGGTCTTATGTACAAAAAATGGCAGCATTAGCGTGATGGGGTGTGGAGTTTTCTGTCATCTGACTTAAAAAGGTGAAGTAGAGGACGTGGTCACCCTCACAGCACACCCTCCATAGACTGGCCAGAAGCACTCTATTGTTGGCATCAGGTATCTCGTTGATATCAATGGTGGAGCAAGTCTTTTAAAGAGCAGGCTTCCGTTTAGCTCTTAGAGAAGAACGCCTAATGGTGGATGTTCAGGGAGTGTGTATTATGAGGTATGTCTGACGTTGCCTCTCCACCATCCTGTCATGGCCAAGAACTCAGTCTTCAAGCCTACTCTGGAGTCCTCTTAGCCAAGTGATGGTCCATTCCATTGGTTGAGGGCTTTAGAATTTTATTTTTAGTTTACACTGCCATACCCAGACAGATCTCTCTTCTGAGGACTACTAGAGACAAATTTTATTACCTAAGAGATTTTACCTGTGTAACAAGACAACTTTTATTCACCATATATTTTCTTCTCTCGCCCTTCCATGACTTGTGTGCCATCATCCCCCAGAAACTCCAAGTCTTTATTCTTTTCTGTAGCTCAGGATGCTACATATAAACTAATCTGACCCTTATTTGAATCTCATATTTTGTGGAACTCATATGTATATTTATGTAATTACAATGTTTTTTTCTCCTGTTAATCTGCCCTATGTTAATTTAATTCATTGCCCAGTCGAACAGCCTAGGAAGGTTAGACAAAAGTCATTTTTTACTTCCACACGAGATTTAGCTTTTTCCTGGATGTCTTCACATCCTTTGGCGTTTTCTACCCTGCCCACATATCAATAAACTATGCATTTGTTGAACTAGGTAAGTTCAATTTTTGGTTTTTGCCAGGATCCTGACTGATACAGTGAATAAATGAAATAGATATGGAATTGAAAATATTTGAAATACAGGCTTAAAGTAATTTTGAATGTATTTTTTTTACATTAATGAATAAAACTATACACAAAAAATTATTTCCCAAAATAATAAAGCATCAATCATCGAACTTTTACTTAAATTTTATAATATACAAAAGTATATATTTACCTTTATATAATATATGCCAGGGGACAGGAACAGGTAATATAATTGAGAAAACTGGGAGATCAAGAAAAAACAATTACCAAGAGCATTAATAAATGATAACTGACAATTAGCCTACATATGCATAAGATATAGAAGTTTGCTCCAGAATAGAAGTTTGCTACGTGTGTGCATGTATTTATTGCAAAGCAGTCCTGATCCATCATAAAAATAATAGATGCAGCCTGGTATATCATCATGGTTCCAACTTCTTACAAAGAACAAAAATCTTGGTTTTTAGGTCTAAGGGGGAGTTCAATAGTTACGTGTTGGTGTTGGTTTCAGTGTTATAGGTAGAAGCCTTCTGGAGACACCTTATCACCAGAAAAGATTCAATCAGGAAACAAAGCCTGAATTACTCGCGTTTAGGAGGGTTGAAAGCCAGTGTCATCACCAGAGTTGAGGTGGATAAAAGAGACCCGAGACACCAGCCAGTTCTGAATGAACACGCTTTGCTGCCTCACAGACACGCTCCTGCCAGCACACCAGCTCGTGTTCTTTTTTGCCCTCACTCTCTCTCATTATAATACAGAACGTTTTTTTATTTTAAAAGGAAGAAATATCCAACATAGAAAAATACCATAGAAATAAAAAAGAAAAGAAAAGAGAACCTACAATGACCTATCATCTCTCCACACTGAGATAACCAGTTCTAGTAGTTTGGAGTCTCCCCTTCAATGGGCAAATGACTGATAGCAGGATAAGCTGATATTTCCTAGCAAAAACCAAATGCACCTGTTTTGTAAGTTGCTGTTTTCCTTTAACAATATGTTTTAATATCTCTCAGGTTATTGTCTACTTTTCTACAGCATCATTTTTATTACTGAAAAATATTTGATTGTATGAATTTTTATCATTTTATTTACCCAATTCCCCATTGTTGAAAATTTAGACTCTTTCCAATATTCTGCAGTTTAAATGATGCCGTAAAAGATATCTTCATAATTGCTTGCTGTTTCAATGGCAGGATTATTGTTACATTCTGGATTCTTTAGTACAACCATAAAGAGCTTTGCTTGTCTTTCTTACCTCTGAGGGTGTAGCTGTGATTACAGAAAAATACAGTGGTTCCTTATAGATCCTGGATGTTAGGCCTCTGTCAGATATACAGTTAGCACATTTTTCCCCCTTCTGTGGGCAGTCGCCTTGCTCTCTTGATGGTTTCTTTTTCTTGGTAGAAGGTTTCCAGTTTGATGAGGTCCCACTTGTCTATCTTGTCTCTTATGGCATTGATATCTGGGGTTTTGATCAGGAATTGGTTGCCAGTTCCAATTCCCATAAGAATGTCTCCTATATTTTCTAAGGTTCTCATACTTTGAGGTTTTAAGTTTAGGTCTATGATCCGTTTAGAGTTGATTTTTGTGTATGGTGATAGGTAGGGGTCCTGTTTTAGTCTTCTGCGTGTGGTCAGTCAGTCTTCCCAGCACTATTTATTGAATACTTTCTGCTCTCACCGGTGGTTGTTGGTGGAGGCTTTGTCAAAGATGAGTTGGTTGAAAAATTAAGGTTTTGCTTCTGGAATCTCTATCTTGTTCCATTGGCCCACATGCCTATTCTTGTACCTATACCAGGCTATTTATTGTAGCCTTATAGTAAAGTTTAAAGTCTGGAAGTGAGAATCTGCGGGGGGGGAGGCAGGGCACACCTCATCAACAACGGTACCTGCATAATGAGCATTTGTATACCTAACCCTGAATTGTGTCCCATATCTTTAAAATAAAAAAGTTAAAAGAGAAAAATAAAAATTAAAAAATTAAATTAAAGTTAAATAAATAAATAATAAAGTCTGGAATTATGATCCCTCCCACTTTATTTCTCTTGCTGAGGATTGTTTGACTATTCATGGTTGTTTATGTTTCCATATGAATTTCTGTATTGTCATTTCCAGGTGTGAGAAGAATGATGTTAGTAATTTAATGGGTATTTCACTAAATCTGTAGATTGCCTTGGGTAGGATGGACATCTTAACAATGTTGATTGTTCCTATCCTTGAGCATGGAATATTTTTCCATTTGTTTGTGTCTTCTTGTATTTCTTTGAGCAGTGTTTTATAGTTTTCGTTGTAAAGGTCTTTCACTTCTATGGTTAGGAAGATGCCTAGGTTTGTTTTGTTTTGTTTTGTTTTTCGCTATTGTGAATGGGATTATGCTTTTTATTTGTTTATCTGCCTGTTTGTTGTTGGTGTATAAGAATGCCACTGTCTTTTGCACATTAATTTTGTACCCTGAGACTTTGCCAAAGTCCTTTATCAACATAAGGAGGTTTTTGACAGATTTTCTTCGATTTTCAAGATATAGGATCATATTGTCAGCAAAGAGGAATAACTTAGCTTCCTCTTTTCCTGTTTGGATACTCCTGATTTCATTCTCTTGTCTAATTGCTCTAGCTAGGACTTCCAACACAATGTTGAACAGGAGGGATGAGAGTGGGCAGCCTTTTCTTATTCCGGTCTCCTTATCATTTCTGATCAACACATTCTCCTTTTGATTCTTTTTACCTGCCCTCATCTGAAGACTGAAGTGCAAGATACACCATACACATATTTCAAGAGAAACATAAACAAGGCACAGAATTATCATCCTTATTACAAGGTGGCCACTTTATCTGAGGCCATTATACCATGTTTACTGTTGGTGGGAAGGGAACATGAGACAGAGTCTGAGAAATAGCCTTACTTAGCCTTTTGTGTTTCAGTTTTTGTGCCATATCCAAAGTGATCCTAAAGAAATATGAATTTTGTTTCTCATAACTTTATAATTCTCTGCTTTTTTAGCTTAATTAAATCTAATTTTTATAGGATTTTAAAAGTTTTCTTTAAAATGAAAGTAGAAAACTTGTTCATATAAATGTTTAAAGAGTTGACCATAGTAGTTTCAAATATCCCTCAGGAATTTTTGGAAAAAAAAAGGAAACCATTATCATCTCTGTGTGATATCCCAGAAAAATGTTCAAATTTAGCCTGATACCTTTATAAGACTTATCAAGAGTGGAGTGCAGCAGGGGGTAGTGAGAGCAACATCAACTTGGAGACCGGCACCCTTGCCTCTGAATCCTAGCACTACCGTTTCCACGCTACGAGATTTTTGGCAAATCAACTTTGTGGGGCTGTTTTCTCACTTGTAACAGAGGAAAAATATTAGCCTACTCTAAGGGAATTGTGAGAGAATATACTCATCCTTTGGTATCTGTAGGGGATTGGTTTCAAGAACCCTGTGGATACCAAAACCCATGGAGGTTCTAGTCCCCGATATGAAGTGATGTAGTATTTGTACATGACCTACACATATTCTCTTGTGTACTTTAAATCATCTCCAGATTACTTATAATACCTAATACAATGTAAGTACTATGTAATGAGTTGCTGTATTGTATTGTATTGTATTGTTCTTTTACCTTTTTTAAAAAATTATTGTGTTGTTAATTTTATTGCTTTTTTTTTCCAAATATTTTTGGCCCAAGGTTGGTTGAATTTGTCGATACAGGGTACCAACTATGTCTACAAATCTTTAATTGAAAACACTGGCAGATGGTAAGACTGCACAGTGTTGGGCCCCTTACTTCCTCTGTCCCGATGCTCAGTGTTTATGCTGATTCTTAGCTAATCTAGGATTCAAATCCAGGATTTAAATCCATCTTTTATCAACATCAGATTTTTACTTGTTGTTTTTTGGGGAAAACATAATTTTTTTTAAATTTTAGATTCAGGGGTACACATGCATGTTTACTACATTGACATATTGTACAGTGGCGGGGATAGGGTCTCAGGTGGTCCAGTCCCCAAATAATGAACATTGTGCCCCGTAGGTAGTTTGTGAACTTTCTTGCCCTCACCTCCTTATTGGTGTCCTCAGTGTCTATTATTTCCATCTTTGTGACCATTTAGCTACCACACATGAAAGAGAACATAGTGTTTGGTTTTCTGTTTCTGAGTCAGTTCATGTAGGATGATGATTACCAGTTCCGTTTATGTTGCTGCAAAGGACATGATTTTATTCTTTTTTATGATGGCATAATGTTCCATGGTGTATATATGACACATTTTCATTATCCACTGATCAGTTGATGGGCATTTAGGTTGATTCCACATCCTTGTAATTGTGCTGGGATGAACATGAGGATGTGGGTGTCTTTTAAATATAGCAACCTCTGTTTCTTAGAGTAGATACCTAATAGTGGGATTGCTGGATCAAATGGTAGATCTACTTTTAGTTCTTTGAGTAATCTCCATATCGCTTTCCATAGAGGTTGTACTGATTTATATACCCACCAACAATGTATAAGTATTCCCTTTTCTCCACAGCTGTGCCAGCATCTATTGTTTTTTTTTTTAATAATGGCCATTTTGAATGGTGTAAGGTGGTATCTCTTCGTGGTTTTAATTTGCATTTCTCTGATGATGAGTGATGTTGAGCATTTTTTCATTTATTTGTTGGCCACTTGTATATCTTCTTTTGAAAAATGTCTGTTCATGTCATTTGCCCACTTTTTAATGGGGTTATTTGCCTTTATCTTGGTGATTTGTTTGAGTACTTTTTAGATTCTGGATATTAGTCCGTTATCAGTTGTGCAGTTTGCAAACATCTTCCTATTTTCTCAGTTGATTATTTCTCTTGTTGTGCAGAAACTTTTGAGTTTAATTAAGTCCCACTTGTTTATTTTTGATTTTCTTGCATTTGCTTTTGGGGTTTTAGCCATGAACTATTTGCCTAGGCCAATGTCCAGAAGAGTTTTCCCCAGGTTTTCTTTTAGGATTTTTATAGCTTCAGGTTTAATATTTAAGTCCTTAATCTATCTTGAGTTAATTTTTGTATATAGGGAGAGATAGGGATCAAGTTTTATTTTTCTGCATGTGGTTATCCAATTTTCCCAGCAGCATTTGTTGATTAGGGTACCCTTTCCCAAGTGTATGTTTTGTCTGCTTTGTCAAAGATCAGTTGGTTATAGGTATTTGGGTTTATTTCTGGGTTCTCTATTCTATTCCATTGGTTTCTGTTCTTGTATCACTACTATGCAGTTTTGGTTACTACAGGCTTACAATATAATTTGAAGTCAGGTAATGTGATATCTCTAACTTTGTACATTTTGCTTAGGATGGCTTTGGTTATTCTGGTTCTTTTTTGGATCCATAGGAATGTTAGGATTTTTTTTTCTAATTTTGTGAAAAATGACATTGATATTTTGATGGAGATTACACTGAATCTGTAGATTACTTTGTGTAATAAAGTCATTTAATAATGTTGATTCTTCCAATCCATGAACATGAGAGGTTTCTCCATTTGTTTGTGCCCTCTGTAATTTCTTTCATCAGAGTTTTGCAGTTCTCCTGGTAGAGATCACTCACCTCCTTGGTTAAACACTAATAGATTCCTAGGTATTTCTGCCTTTTTGACTGTTATTATAAATGTGATTGAGTTCTTGATTTGATTCTCAGCTTGGTTGCTATTGGTGTATAGTAGTGCTACTGATTTCTGTGTTGATTTTGTATCCTAAAACATTACCAAGTTCCTTTACCAAGTCCAAGAGTCTTTTGGAGGAGTCTTTAGGGTTCTCTAGTATAAGATCATATTATCAGCATACAGTGATAATTTGATTTCTTCTTTTCCAATTTGAATATATTTTATTTCTTTTTTTGTCTGATTGTTCTGACTAGGACTTCCTGTACTATGTTGGACAGTAGGGGTGAAAGTGGGCGTTCTTGCCTTGTTCTCGTTCTGAGGGGGAATGTGTTCAACTTTTATTTATTCAGAATGACATTGGCTGTGGGTTTGTCATCTATAACTTTTAGATTTTGAGGAATGTTCCCTCTGTGCCTATTTTGCTGAAGGTTTTATTATGAAGAGATGCTGAAGTTTATCACATGCTTTTTCTGCACCTTTTGAAATGATCATATGATTTTTATTATTAATTCTGTTTACATAGTGGGTTACATTCATTGACTTGCATATGTTGAACGAATCTTGCACTGAGATAAAAACCACTTAGTGGTGGTGTATTACATTTTTTATGTGCTGTTGAATTCAGTTTGCTAATATTTTGTTGATAATTTTCACATCTATATTCATAAGGGATATTGGTCTATAGTGTTCTGTTGTGATTGTATCTTTTCCAGGCTTTAGTATCAGAGTGATACTGGCCTCATAGAATGAGTTAGGAGAGATTCCCTCCTCTTTGATTTTATGGAATAGCTTCAGTAAAATTGGAACCAGTTCTTCTTTGAAGGTCTGGTAGAATTCAACTGTGAGTCCATTGGTTCCTGGACTTTTATTGTTGGGAAACTTCTAATTACTATGTCAATCTTGCTACTCATTATTGGTTTGATTATATTTATATTTATTCCTAATTCAAGATTGGGAAGTTGTGTGTTTCCAAGAATTAATTCATTTCCTCTAGAGTGTCTAGTTTGTTTGCATAGCTGTGTTCATGATAGTCTTGGATGATCTTTTGAATTTCCATCATATCAGTTGTAATGTCTTCTTTTTCATTTCTGATTGAAACAATATGAGTCTTCTCTTTTTGCTTTTTAATTAATCTAACTAGTGGTCTATCAGTTTTGTTTATCTTTTCAAAGAACCAGTTTTTTGTTTCATTGATTCTTTGTATTTTTTTTTTTTATTTTAAAGATGTGGGGTACATTTCAGGGTTAGGTATATAAATGGTCATTGTACAGGTAAAGTTTGGACCTGACTTTGGTTTCCATTTCACCTGGTTTGAGATCAGGTACCCTTATTGATGCAGTATGCCCCCCTCTTCCCTGGCAGTATCCTGCTACTGTCAATCGCTTTCTTATAGTATTATGATAATTGTTCAGGATCTGCTTATGAGTGAGAACATGTGGTACTCAGTTGTTTCTGTGATAGATCACAGAGTAATATAGACTCTAAATCCATTCAAGTTGCTGCAAAGTTCATAATTTTGTCCTTTGTGGCTGCATAATATTCCATTGTGTATATGTACTACATTTTTTGTATCCAGTCTATTTTGATGAGTAGAATGATTGGTTCCATGTTTTTGCTATTGTGGATAGTGCTGTAACAAACATGTGTGCACAGGTATCTTTTTTGTAGAATGATTTTTGTTCCTCTGAGTATATTCCCAGAAGGGGGATTGCTGGGTCATATGGAAGGCCAAGTTTAAGATCTTTTAGGAATCACCACACTGTTTTCCAAGGAAGTTGTACTAGTTTACACCCTCTTCAACAATATAGGAGTGTTCCTTTTTAACCACATACTCGCCAGCATCTTTGTTTTTTTGAGTTATTAATGATGGCCATCCTGATTGGAGTTAGGTGGTATCTTGTTGTGGTTTTAATTTGCATTTCTTTGATGATTAGTGAGGCTGAGCATTTTTTCATGTTTCTGTTGGCTGCTCGTATGTCTTCTTTTGAAAAGTATCTATTCATATCTTTTGCCCACCTTTTAATAAGCCTGTTTGTTTTTTTCCTTTTGGCATGTTTGAGTTCCTTGTGGATTCTACATGTTAGGCCTTTGTCAGATACACAATTGGCATTTTTTTTCCCTAGTCCATGGGCTGTCTCCCAGGTCTCTTGATGGTTTCTTTTGATTTGCAGAAGGTTTTCAGTTTGATGAGGTCCCACTTGTCTATCTTATCTGTTATGGTATGGACATTTGGGGTTTTGATCAGAAATTCCAATTTCCATAAGGGTGTCCCCTACATTTTCTAAAGTTCTTTTAGTATGATGTTTTACATTTAGGTCTTTGATCCATTTAGAGTTGATTTTTGTGTATGGTGATAGGTAAGAGTGCTGTTTTAATCTTCTGCTTGTGGTTAGCCAGTTTTCCCAGCACTATTTACTGAATAAGCCTCCTTAGTGGAGGCTTTGTCGAAGATAAGCTAGTTGAGAAATTGAGATTTTTGCTTCCGGAATCTCTATCCTGCTTCATTGATCTATATGCCTGTTCTTGTATCAACACCAGGTTGTTTTGACTATTGTAGCCCTATAATAAAGTTTAAAGTCTGGAAGTGTGATACCTCCCATTTTGATTCTTTTGCTGAGGATTATTTTGGCTATTCATGATCATTTATGTTTCCGTATGAATTTCTGTATTGTCATTTCCAGGTCTGAGAAAAATGATGTTGGTAATTTAATGAGTATTGCACTGAATCTGTATATTGCCTTGGGTAGGATGGACATCTTAATAATGTTGATTCTTCCTAACCATGAGCATGGAATATTTTTCTGTTTGTTTGTGTCATCTTTGATTTCATTGAGTAGTGTCATGTAGTTTTCATTGTAAAGGATTTTCACTTCTCTGGTTAGGAAGATGCTGAGGTATTTCATTTTTTGTTGTTGTTGCTGCTATTGTGAATGAGATTGTGCTTTTTATTTGGTTCTCTGCCTATTTGTTGTTGGTGTATAAGAATACCACTGTCTTTTGCATGTTGATTTTGTACTCTGAGACTTTGCCAAAGTCCTTTATCAGTGCAAGACAGTTTTTGACAGATTCTCTTGGGTTTTCAAAAGATAGAATCATATCATCAGCAAAGAGAGGTAATGTAACTTTCTCTTTTCCTATTTGGATACCCCTGATTTCCTTCTCTTGTGTGATTGCTCTGGGTAGGACTTCCAACACAATGTTGAACAGGAGGGGTGAAAGTAGGTAGCCTTGTCTTGTTCTGGTTTTCAGGGGAAATGCTTTCAATTTCTGTCCATTTAGCATTATGTTGACTGTGGGTTTCTCATAGATGGCTCTTACTATTTTCAGGTATGTTCCCTCTATGCCTAGGAGTTCAAGGGTTGTTATCAAGAAGGGATTCTAGATTTTATCAAAAGCTTTTTCTGCATCTAATGATATAATCATGTGATTCCTATTTTTACTTCTGTTGATGTATTTAATTACAATTATGGTTTTTTGGATGTTGAACCAGTCATGCATCCTGGGGATGAAGCCTACATGGTCATAGAGGATGATTTTTGAGATGTGTTGGATCTGATTTGCTAGAATCGTGTTGAGTATTTTTGCATCTACATTCAGGGATATTGGCCTGTAGTTCTTTTTCTTTGTTGGATCTTTACCCAGATTGGGCATCAGTATGATGTTAGCTTCATAAAATGATTTGGGAAGAGTTCCATCATTCTCAATTGCCTGGAGTACTTTTAATAAGATTGATATCAGCTCCTCTTTATATGTTTTGTAGAACTCCACTGGAAAGTCATCCAGGACTTTTTTTAGTAAGTAATTTTCTTATGATGGAGTCGATTTCCTGGGTTGTTATTGCTCTTTTTAATATCTCAATTTCTTCTTGTTTCTGCCTTGGGAGGTTGTTTGATGTCAGAAAGTCTTCCATTTCCTTAAGGTTTTTGAGTATGTTTCCATACAGGTGTGGATAGTAACCTCTGATCATTTTTTGTATTTGATTTTTTGCACTTCTGATTGTGTTTATTTGGGCTTTTTCTTGGACAACCTGGCTAGGTCTATCAGTCTTATTTATCCTTTCAAAGAACCAGTTTTTTTGTTTTGTTGATTTTTTTATATGATATTTTTGTCTTCTATGTCCTGTATTTGAGTTTTTACTTTGGTGATCTGGATTCTTCTGCTGAAGTTAGGATTTTGGTGGTCTTGTATTTCCAGTTCCCATAGGTGATTCATCAGGCTGCTAACTTGTGATCTTTCCATTTACTTGATGTATGCTCATAAAGAAATGAATTCCCCTCTCAGTACTGTTTTCATGGGATCCAGGAGGTTTTAGTAAGATGTGTCTTTATTTTCATTTGTTTCCAGAAATCTCTTAATTTCTGCTTTGTTTTCTATACTGACCCAGGAGTTCAGTAGCATGCTGCTTAGTATCCATGTCTTTGTGGCTTTTGGGGGAATTTGGTAGGTGGTGATATTTATTTTTATTCCACTGATGTTTGAGAAGTTGCATGGCAGTATTTCAATCTTATGGGTTAGGTGTGTATATGTTTAGGATGGCTATTTCCTGTTGGTGTATTGAACCGTTTATCATCATGTGGTGACCTTCTGTATCTTTTTAAATTTTTGATAGCTTAAAGGATATTTTGATATTAAGATTGCAACTCCTGCTTTCTTTTGTGCTCCATTCACCTGGAAAGTTTTTTTTCATCCTATTACTTTGGGTCTGTGAGTGTCCATTCTGATGAGATGAGTCTACTGGAGATAGCATATTGTTGCATTTTTTGTTTTTTGTTTTTTTAATCCAGTTTGCCATTCCATGTATTTTCAGTGGTGCATTTAGTCCATTCACATTCAGGCTAATTATTGAGATGTGAGAGTTTATCCCTGTCACAAAGGTCTTATAGAGTTTGTTGTTGTTTGTTTGTTTGTTTGTTGGCTTTCTTTTCATTTGGGGGTTGATATGTGTGTGTGTTTTCAATCTTTTTCCTGCATTCTTGGGAAGAGTGTGGTCATTCTTTTTTTCTTTCTTCTGTGTTTAATACTTTCTTAAGTGTTTCTTATAGAGCTGATCTGGAGGTGGCATAAACTCTCAGGGATTGAATGTCTGTAAAGGATTTTAATTCTCCATCGCTGATGAAGCTTAGCTTAGCTGGGTAGGAAATTCTTGATCAGAATTGTTTATCTTTGAGAACTTTGAAAATTGGACTCCAGTCTCTTCTAGCCTGTAGTATTTATGTGGATATGTCTGCTGTTATTCTAATTGGTCTTCCCCAGTAGGTAGTCTGACCTTTCTCTCTTTCTGCCTTTAGGATTTTTTCTTGTACACTTACTTTAAGTACGTGAATTACTATGTATCTAGGAGTTGGTCTTCTCATTTGCAGTCTTGCAGGGGTTGTCTGAATCTCTTGTATTTGAATGGTCACATCTCTGATGAGATGAGGGAAGTTTTCTTGGATAATTACATGGAATGTTTGTTACAGGGTGGTCTCTGTCTCTCTGTCTGCCTCAGGAATGCCAATTATTTGTAGTTTCAGCCTCTTAATATAATCACACATCTCTTGGAGGCTTTGCTCTGTCTTTTAAACCTTCTTTTCTATGCTTTAACAGTTTGTGTCAGTTCCATATTTTGGTCTTCAAGCTCTGAGAGTCTTTCTTTGATTGGTTAATTCTGTTTTCCATACTTGTCAGTTTGTCATTATTTTGTTTACTGTATTCCTAATTGCTGTCATCTCTGTTATCAACTCTATTAATATCATTTTTTTTAGTTGGAGTCTCACTTCATTGCCCAGGCTAGAGTGCAGTGGCATGCTCATGGCCACCCCAGCATCAACCTGCTGGGCTCTGGCAATCCTGCTGCCTCAGCCTTCCAAGTAGCTGGAACTACAGGTGCACACTACTGTGCCTGGTTAATTTTTTATTTTTTGTAGAGACAAGGTCTTGCCAAGTCGCCTGGGCTGGTCTTGAACCTGCGGGCCCCGGCAATCCACTCACCTCAGCCTCCCAAAGTGCTGGGATTACAGGCTGAACCACTGAGCCTGGCCTCTATTAATATCTTGATATCTGAGTTTGTGATTTGAGATCAGTCATTCTGGGGATTCTTCATTGTTTGAATTCTGAAGTCTGTATTCTCAAGTGCTATCTTCCCATGAGTCTATATGGGACCTGTAGTCCTCCTTTGGTTCTTCTACATTTGTGATGGTTTTCCTTTCCCTTATTCCTCCTTCTTTAATTCCATTGCTCAGTGATAGGGGGATAGCTTTCACTTCTATTTGCTCAATACCCTATTCTTCCTTATGTATATTCTAGGATTTCATCAATTTTGAAGCCAGACTGGGTTTGGGGGTGCTGTGCTTTTTGCAGTTTTGAGATTTAATTAAGGTGTGATGGGGGAGCTGTGGTTCTAAAGCTATCTCCAGATCACAATATCCACTGACCCTCTGGAACCTATTTCCCACCACCTTACATTCTGTCCATGCGGTGGGGGTGTATGTATGCCCCCTGAAAACAAAATGAGAGAAGACAAAGGAAAAGAACAGAAAAAGGAAGAAGGGAGATGAAAAAAGATGGAGAGAAGAAGAAGAAGGAAAACAGACAAGCACACCAACTATTGAATAAATAAACAAAAACCATACAAACAAACAAAAAACCTGATGAATCAGTGTTTCTGAGGAGGAAGAGAAAACAACAAGTTTGGAAAAACTTACTTGAGGGAACAATAGAGAAAACTTTCCCTGGCCTTGCCAGAGATCTAAATATCCAGATACAAAAAGTCCAAAGAACTCCAAGATGATTCGTTATAAAAAGTTATCCCCAAGGCATATAATCATCTGGCTATGCAAAATTAATGTGAAGGAAAGAATTTTAAAAGAAGTGAGACAAAGTATAAAATAACCTACAACAGTAAACCTATAAGATTAATAGCAGATTTCTCAGAAGAAGCCATACATGCCAGAAGGGATTGGGGCTCCATCTTCAATCTCCTTAAACAGAATAACTATCAGCCATGTCCCGAATGGTCTTTGTATTCCACAAAACTAAGTTTCATAAACGAAGGAGAAATGAGGTCCTGGGCAAACAAGCAAATGCTGAAAGAATTTGTCACCACTAGATTGGCTCTACAAGAAATACTCCAAGGAGTTCTAAATTTCATTTCTGTTAAGGTTCATTGATGAAAAGTTGGTGTATTCTTTTGGGGTTTTGGAGAATTCTGTTTTTTTCATATTGTCAGAATTATTTTTCCAGTTCTTTCTCATTTGGGCAGACACTGTCTTCTTATTTGAGGTTGGCAGGGGACTGACACAGGTACTGTAGGAGTCCCTTGGTTATTTATTTAGATTTTATGTGGTGAGTTTCTCAATTGCTAGCTGTGGCAAACCTGTGCTGTATATCTGCACTGGCTCATGGCATTTTGAGTGGCTGGAGTGTCTTTGAAAGTGTTGTTATCTGGCATTTGAGATCAGGCTTTCCCCAAAGTTGAGTTATTGTATCCAGTTTGGTGCGTTGTACTGTTGACTTCCAGCCAGGAGGTGGTGTTTGTGGAAGAAGGTCAGCTGCATTGGTGACTGTAGGGTTTCTCCTTGGCAAGTGTTGCTCTAAGATGTGCCCAGCCAGTCTAGGCTGAGGATGGAGCTCTGTGGATTTCCCAAGTGCTCTGTGGGGAGTCTTTTGAGGGCAGTGCAGGGAAAAGGAGCTGAAGCACTCCACAAGTGTGCACTCTCCATTGGGTATTAGGAGGAGGTCCCAGGCCACTGGAATAATGCCTTTGTGCAGAGGAGGCCTAGAAGAGGTCACAGAGTAAGTGAGAGTTTGCTATGGCAACATGCCCCACCCAGCTCCCTCCTTGGCCTCAGGCAATCTGTGATCAGAATGTCAAGGTGCAGCCAGCCTCAGGACCTCAGGCATTTTCAGGCAATCTGCCTAGCCAGGAATTGTCTGTAGCCTCAGAGTTTTTCCCTGGAGCTTATTCTCTCCCAAGTTGGCTGGAAAACACTCACTCCATCCTGAAAGTGTTGAGTTCTTGGAAAATGGCAGCTGGCACTATTTTTCCTGCATCACGACGTTGCAGAGTATGACTATGGAGGACTTAGGTTCTTGTGAGAGACTGGGATCCCACAAGGCTCAGGGATCCGTGCAAGTTTGCGACAGAAACACAGAACTTCTGAATTCCCCTCATTCATCTTGCCTGGAGGCTGTGGTGGACTCTGGTAGTACAGGCAACAGTCTGGCCAGTTCCAGTTCAGGTCAGTGGATTTTTTTTCTTCTTTTTTGCTCTAAGTGGTTTTTATCACTCCTTTGGAGACTCGTGGGGGCATACTGCTGGATCCATTCCTCTCTGAGTGCAGAGAAAATTCTATCTTGATTTACTTCTGTAGGAGAAACTCACTCTAGCTGCTTCATGTCAGCCTTCTTAATCCCCCCCACCCCCCAAAATATCTGGACTTCTTACTCCTGCTTCTGGTAGGGAGAGTAAGAACCTACCAAACCGACTCTTCTAGACCCAACATTTGAAAGCTTTGAACATAATATAAGAAGCAACTTCCTGAAGGTGTTAAAGAGTGAGCAGAGTAGTCAGACCTGGGGAATGAGAGTAGGCCATGCTCAGAAGAGAGGAGTAATGGTGACAGCTTTTCACTTGTATCCAACTGTAGCCAGAGTAGCCTGCAGGGTGGCAGGGCCCTGGTAGATAAAAAAAATCATAATCCCTCTGGCCTGGGGAAAGAAAAGCTGATTCAGGGACACTATGGCCACTGGAAAGAAAAATGAATGCAGGAGGGGAAATAACCAGAGAAAGGAGTCTCAGCTTCCATCTGTCCTCAGCTCTTACTGACCCCTGAACTACATATGCATAGTATAAGCTAAAAGAAACACAGATGAGAACCAAATATTTTAACTGAGACAAAAACAGTCACCCCAAACAAACATAATTTGCAGTTAAATATTTTCCTAATTGAAACAAATAACAGAACATAGAATCTCCATAACTTTATATTCACAATGTCGCGAATACAATGCAAAATTATCCAAGTTACAATAAACAACAATAAAAAAAGAAACACATTCTCAAGAGAAAAGAAATATCAACTGAGACCATCCCTGAGTTATGTATATATCGTAATTAGCAGACAAATGTGTTGAAGCAACTATTTATAACTATGCTCAGTGGTCAAACAAAATATGTTATCATGAATGACAAGATAGAAAATCTAAGTAGAAAAAAAAAGATCAAAAGAGTCAAATAAAAATTCTAGAACTGAAAAATATAATATCTGAAATAAAAATGTAGCTGCATGAATTAGCAGACAAGATGAATTAACAGCCAACATCTCAGAGATGAGAGCAAGTGTACAAAAAAATTTTGGCCTCTGTTGTAAAATTTGTCACCCCAGATCCTTATTTGATGATCTCTCAAAACAAAACAATTTTAGTAAAAAGTGACTTATCAAAATCTAACTGTGGTTGTTCATAATATCCTGGAGAAAATTGTAGTGTGGGCTTGTGTCTCTTCATTCTTCCTCACATGCTATATGCTTCTCCACACCTCTCTTCCTTCACATATGAAGTTATGTTACCTCTAAAATTAATTCCCTTGCCCTTCCTTCATGTTATTTTATTTATTTGTCCCCCTCACTTGACAGTGAACTCTGCAAGGGAGTGTGAAGGAAGAAAGAAAACTAGCACTTGTGTACCTGCGAGGAACCAAGCATTGCAGTGGGAAATTCTTATATTGTACATCATTTGGGCAAGAAGGAACCAAGTCTAATTTCTTTTTGTAGATTCGATGCTTAGTATACAGCATGGTTTTGCAGCCTTTAGGCAATCACAAACTGCTTCTTTCTTCTTTCAACTCTGATGCACATTGTTACAGGTATGTATATTTACATTTTCAAATAACATATTAATCAACTTGGCACCATAAGGCAGTCTGAAATGAACAGATTATTGATGTAATACAAAAGACAGAGTAAAGATACTTAAATGAAATTAGTATGTTGATGCCTAAATTTTCCCAGGGAAATGCTGTGGAACTCAGCAAGTTAGGAAATCAGATAAGGCAGCCACAGGCAGAAGAACAAACCCAAGTCAGAGAGGTCCCATCATTAAAATGATTTAGTACAGAATTTACTTTGGGGGAAAGCACTCGGGGAGGAGGGAAAGAGGAATGGAAGGAAGGAAATTGACATCATTCCAATGTATCTTTAAAAAAAAAATAGCTGTTAAGATAATTCTGGTTGTACCTGCAAGGAATTAATTATATTAATTACATATCACAATAATACTTTGCCGGAACTCATATTGTAACCTTTCCTTGCAGTTAAATTTGCTCATCCCAGAAAATATTGTAACTCTTTAGGTTTCGTTCTTGTCCTGTCTTTAGTCCTAACTTTTCAAACCAAAGTAAACCCTGAGACCACTGATGGACATTGCTGCCCTTGGTTTACTGTCTTCTAGCTTCTACCTGCTAATGTTTGACCTCTTCTTTGCATCTTCTCTAGGTCTCTCAACTGAAGAGAGAAGTTCTCTGTTTTATGGCTCTGAGTCTGCCTTCTGTCACTGAGTTGATTTCCTCCCTTGGATGCGGGATCTCTTTCTTTCCTTTTTCAAAGTACTTTTCATCAACAATTACTTCTTGCTCTCATTCATCGTCAACGTTTCTCTCTATACTTCTCCCATATTTTTTTTTTAAATGGCTATACCTTATAGTCCAACATCTTGGAGAACTGTCTATATTTTCTTATCTCCAATTCTCCACCCCCTTTTGCCCAGCACTCCACGGAAATGCCTCTCACAAAACTGAACAATGAGTTCCTAATGCCATACTGAATGGTTGAGTTTTCAGTCCTTATTTTGTTTTATTTCTTTACAGCATTTAACAATTACACACATTCTCTTACACTTGCTTCCACAAACTATTGTCTCCTGGTTTTCCTCCTGCTGTTCTTGAGTGCTGTCTTAGTTTTTGCACAGAGTGATTTTCCTCCATGTTACTGCCTATCTGTTCCATAAAAGTCCATCTCTGGGTCTTTGCTCATTTGATCTTCTCTCCTTGCAAAATTTCATTCACTCTCTAGTTCCAGTGACCACTCACACACTGGGCATTGTCTCATCTGCATCTTTGAGGCAGATGATTCTCTTGAGGTGCTCCAAAGAGTAAATCTAGATGCCACATTATATTTCTCCTCTGTCCAGACTTATTTCTCCACTTATATTTGATATTTTGGTGATTTTTCAATCTTTTGCTGAGAAATTTTGGAATCCATATTTTCATTCATTCATTCTTTTGCTGAGAAATGCTGGAATATATATTTTCTAAACTAATTCCCATAGTCGGGCAATCATCAAGTCCTGTAGATTCCCAAACAGCTCTCAGTGTTATCTACTCTTTTCTTTTCCTATTGTTTCTCCAGAGCCTAAATTTCTGCAAAGTGCATCATATATGGTCTTCCTGCTTCGTAGTTTTGCCTTTGCTGAGGATATGGTCCTTGCCTTGTGCTAGAATTTGCATGTTTGGAATGAAATCTGTCAGCACCTGATGATGTCCCATTGCTTTCAGAATAAAGTCTAAATTTTGCCACATGGCTGTTAATGCCCTGCTAATCTAACTCTGCCATCCTTTCGTGTTTTACCTCACTCTTTTTTAGCCCCCAATTCCAGACTGCTCTTGATTCTCTCTTGGAATTGTTCAGGTAACAACTACATTGCCTATGAGGTAGGATGTGGCCATGATGAAGTTTGCATCTTACTTGTTTAAAAAGAACTTGCTTTTATCCCAGACTTCTTCACTTTCTATTCCCTTAAGCTGAAATGCATGTGGCCATGACCCAACCTCCCCTGTGCAAAGTAGAGGAACAAGCTGGTTCCTGAGCATCATCATAGAGCAAAGTTACCTGCCAACCCAGGCCTGCCAGAACAGTTGTCGGGGAGGAAAATCAAAAGTTGTCTTACTTAGGATGCTGTATTTTGGGGTCTTTTAATACTTCATTCTAGTCTTTGCCCTAACTAGTAAACCTGCTTTCTTTGTGTGTCATTTTTGACCTCTTCTCCAATTAGATCTTATATTCCATCCATACCAGGCTAGTTGCATTCTCCAAATGCTACACATTCTCTTACCCCTCATGTTAATGCACATGCTGTTCTCTTGACCTAGAGTCTGTTTCTTTCTTTCTTTTTTTTTTTTTTTTTTTTTTTTGCCTGAGTAACTCCTATTCATGCTTTAGGCCTCTGCAAAGGCATCAACTTCTTTTTTTTTTTTTTTTGGAATTGGAGTCTCACTCTGCCTCCCAGTCTGAAGTGCAGTGACTTGCTCATGGCTACCGCAGCTTCAATTTGCTGGGCTCAGATGATCCTTCTGCCTCAGCCTTCCAAGTAACTGGAACTACATGTATGTGCTACTATGCCCAGCTAATTTTTTGATTTATTGTAGAGACCAGGTTTCACCAAGTTGCCCAGGCTGGTCTCGAACCCCTAGACTCAGGCAATCCTCTTGCCTCTGCCTCCCAAAGTGCTGGGATTACAAGCATGAGCCATCCCGCCAGGACCATCAACTTCTATTTGAATCCTTCTCTCACATGCTCCTGTCACCTCACTTGCCCTATACATCTTTCTGCTCCCTCAACAACCTGTGCATTTTGTCATAAGCTCTTATGATACGGTTTACCCATGTGAGCATCTTGATAGCAAAAGCAATCTTTTATCTCTGGTGTACAGTTGAGGCTCAAAAATGTGTACCAAGTAAAGAGTTAGAGAAGCTCATGATGTTCCTAGTTTCCCTAGAGGAAGCTTGTGTGTATCTATGAATAAGTGTATGTGTGTCTAGGGTTGAGCCATCTTAACTGAAATACCAGGAGTCTAAAGAGTCAGAGGCTGAGAGTGTACCCAGCATTTTTACAGAGTGCTAAGGGACCAAGCTGAGGCTAGAGATTCATATGCCAAGTCCAAGGATTAGGAACGAGTGAGAATCTAGAAGGGGCAGGCATGGGTTAACCAGGACAGTCTTGTGGTAGGCAGAATAATGTTTCCTTACAGATATCTATGTCCTTGTCCCCAGAGCCTGTGACTATGTTAGACTGCATGGCAAGGGCATTAAAGGTGTATATAGAATTCAGGTTGTTAGTCAGCAGTCCTTAAAATAGATTATCTTGGGTTATCTCAATGGGCCCAAAGTTATCACAAGGATCCTTAAAAGTGAAAGACAGACAAACAGAGTGGAGGCGTGGTGAGAAAGACCCAGCCTGGCATTGGTGGTTTTGACGATGACAGTGTGGAAGGATGCCACAGCCAAGAAACATGAGTGTCTTCCTGAAGCTGGAAAAGATAAGGAAATGAATCTCTCCTGCAAAATGCCTTCAAAAAGGGATGTAACCAACACTTTGATTTTAACTCAGTAAAGCCCACTTTGGACTTCTGACCTGACCTACAAATGGTGTGATAATAAATGGTATGTGTTTTTTAAAGCCATGAGATTTACGATAATATCCTGCAGCAGCAATAGGAAGCTAGCAGAAGTATTATGAACTGAGTAGACTTGGACAAGATATTGCATGTCCCTAAATTTCAATCTCTTCCCGTAATATACAGATAGTATTCATTCTGTGATAATGAGGGTTAAGTGAGATAATCCATATAAAATATTTGGCAAAGTGTTTGTCTCATAATGAGTGCTCCATAAAGGGTTACTATTCTTAGTAACAATATCATCATTAGAATCATCATTGCTATTTTTTTCACTAATTGGCCTGGTCTACCTCGGGTAGAAAAGAAGAAAGAGACAGAGAAAAATACATAGGTAGTAAAGCAATAAATGTTGATTTTGGAAGCCTGCAGGCATATTTGGTTTTAGCTCTTTTGTAATGTTTCTTCTTAACTTACAGAATATACCTCATTTCCTTCTGCTTTCTCTCTCTTGCTTTGGGTAGAATGATCTATCTTAAATTTAGTCATTTCAAAGTCTCCTTGGCATCACATAAATGCCGCATCATTAAATATATGCTCAGTGAGTGCTCAAGCAGGCTGGCTTCCACGCTAAGAAGTAGAGCCCTGTAGGTGGGCAGGTGGAGGCATGACAGGCATCCCACCTGCCTGAAAACGCTCCTGTCCTTACCTATGAGGACCACATTTTCTGAGCTCTAAATCAGAATGTGTCGTCTGACAAACACTTTTTCTCCTGCGTTTTAATTTATTATTTATGAAAAGCCTTTTAGACATTAAAATCAATCACATGAAATTTAGTGAATAAGCTTCACTGCAAAGAATAAAATCTCATGGGAAAATTCAGAGAAAATATATATAGCAGTTTTTATAATATTTTACATTGAACTTTCTGCCACACTCTAGAATGCAAGGTTTAGCTGACACATCTGTGCATTTTTTGCTTTGCTGTTAAGTGGCCCCTTCCCCAACTCTTTCCTTCTAAAGCATGATTTCCCCTTTCTAATCAGAATCTCACCTTCTGACTGAAGAAGCAGGTATGTGGCACTGACCCTGGCCAAGGCTTGGTCCCATAATGGGTACACTGTCCAAATGGAGCTAATTTTCTATAAGCAGATGACTTTCTCTTTCCTCTTGAACTGCAAGTGGTGGAGATGTACATGGAACCTGTTGCCTGCCACACTTGCCACCACAAAAAGTAAACCCATATGTGGGAGAAGGAGACCAAAACTCAGAAAGGCTGGACTGAGAAGTATAGAGGAGACAAAACCCCTAATGGCATCTCTGAGCCTTCAGCCCCAGCTGCTCCCGACATCACTCACTGTCTCATCCTGTTCTACACATGAGCTGATAAATCTTTTTTGAGTGGGAATTCTGTCACTTGAAATGAAAAGAGCCCTGGCTAGTATATGAGGTCAACATAAAAACAATGTCAGAAAGGGACCTTGGGAAAACAAGCCCAGAGGTGGGAAAATAGGGACGGGAAGAGAGAAGAGTGACAGAGCAGGCAATAAGATAAAGTGAGGGAGAGAGCAAGGCTCAGAGTGAGAACCTCAGGGTTAATGCATCAGGTCTGTGGGACTGTAAGTGACACTGCAGCATTTCTGTTTAACGGTCTGTAGAGGGGAGGACTACACTGCTGCTACCATTCAGACATTGGGGCATTGTGGGAGGCTCACCTGAGGTAGTAAATGTGCACGCTCTTTGTAGAATGTTAAGTGCTTACAAATGGCACTTATAACACAGGAAGCAGCACTCTTAGAGACTACAGATTGAAACACAGACTGCAAATGAAAAGAGAATTGAAGTAGCTGAAATCTTGAAAGAGGAATATAGAAATCAGTTAATGACTAGATCTTCTTTAAAGGGCAGATTTTCTGCTGAATGCTACTGCTTTGAGTTTTAAAAAATGCAAAATAAAACATGGAAAAATAGAAAGCAATTCAAAGGCTATGCATGTGGTAGGAATGGGGAGAGAGAGAAGACAGTGGACCCAACATTTGCAGGAAGTCTGTGTATCTCAGGCCCTGAGTGTCATATGTGCTATCTCACTTTATCCATGAAGTGACACTACAAGAGTCAGGTATTACTATCCTCATCTTATATTTGAGAAAAAAAAGGCTCAGAGGTTACATTCAAGCTTACGTCTCATTATTCAACAACCAGATCACTAGACTACATTACTGCCCAGATAATACATTTGAAGTTAGAGTTTGGGGATTGCATAATTTTTTCCTCAGATCATTAGAACGAACTAATCAATATTTTAAAGAGGCCTAGAGTTTATTTCAATAAAAAAATTAGTTTTGAATGGTTTTCTCATAGATTTAAATTTTTAAAAAGTTTAGTTTTGAATGCTTTCAGTTGTCACTAAAAATTTGTTTGTCTTTATCTGAGTATCAAGAATTGTAGGCCTGGCTCGGTGGCTCAGCCTGAAATCCCAGCACTTTGGGAGGCTGAGGCGAGTGGATTGCCTGAGCCCGTGGGTTTAAAACCAGCCTGGGCAATTTGGCGAGACCTTGTCTCTACAATAAATAAATTTTAAAAATTAACTGGGCTGGTAGTGCACACCTGTAGTTCCGGCTACTTGGAAGGTTGAGGCAAAAGGATCACCAGAGCCTAACAGGTTGATACTGGGGTGGCTGTAAGTGTGCCACTGCACTCCAGCCTGGGTGACAAAGTGAGACTCCAACTCAAAGAAAAAAAGAAAAAGAATTGTGAAGGGTCTGGGATTTTTACCCTACTTCGAAGCTAATAAGTTAGTCTGTTACTATGTTGTGAATGCTAGTAGAAGACATAAGACTCTTGAGTCAGAGAAAAAGAACTCTTTTACTCATGGCAAAAGGAGTAGCCACAGCTTCATGTTGTTTTGAATCTGTTGGTTCTCTATCCCCATGCCCCCCAAGTCCCATGAGCCCTTGGGAAGTACCTGAATATGCCATGGGTTGCATTACAGGGGGGAACACAGAGATTGGGTGATTCATTGCTTTTACAGCATATGGAAGCAAGTCTGTTCTTTGTCTGGGGGAAGATGGAAGAAGTCCATTTATATTGCTATAAATGAATACCAGATGCCGGGCAATTTATAAGGAAAAGATATTTATTTGGCTTACAGTTCTGCAGGCTGTACAAGAAACATGGTGCCAACATCTGCTGCTGGTTAGGACCTCAGAAAGCTTTCACTCATGGTGAAAGGTGAAGAAGATCCAGTGTGTAAAGAGATCGCATGGCCAGAAATGAAGCAAGAGAGAGATGGGCAAAGTGCCAGGTTTTATTTTTAATACAAGCTTTTGGAGGAATTCTCTAAGGAACTAATAGAGTGAGAACTCACTACCATGAGGATAGGCCACCAAGCCATTTATGAGCCATCTGCCCCCATGACCCAAACACTTCCCATTATGCCTTACCTCCAAACTCAGGGATCAAATTTCAACATGAGGTTTGGGGTGGAGGGAGACAAACATTTAAGCTATAGCAAATGCTATCTCTTTTCTCAAGATCTTAGAGTTGTGTTTCTGCAAACACAACTCTGAGAAATGGCCCAGGTAAAGAATAGATAGGCCCTTGCATTTTTGGCAAGCAGGATGTGTAGGGAAGCTCAGGGCCATGGTGCATTGCCTCTCTAAGCACTGAGTCCTTCCCTGGCAACAGAGGTCTTGATGACTACTTATCCTCTCCAACCACAATTTCATTCCTTCACTCTTCGCTGCACAGATTTATTCTCAGTTTCCTGTTTCTCTTTCTGGTTGCAGATATCTCTCACTTTATTATCAAAGTTCTTTGAAACACTTTCTTCATGCCTCCACCCTTCAGCCTCTGTGTGATACCTTGGTGATGTGTCAACTTGGCTAGGCTGAACTAAGGCCCCAAATCACCTTCCTTGTATGTTTTTGGTCAGAATATATAAGGCATAGTCTCTCATGGGACTGGGAGGACAGAGGGAGGAACCAGCCATTTACTCATGTTCTCCTAGTTATGCAATCAATCACCAATCTAGATACTACTGTGAAGAGATTTTACAGATTGAAAGTGCCAAATCAGTTGTTTTTAGATTCATCAGAAGGAGATTGTTCTTATTTTGAGCAGGCCTGTCTTAATCATTGGAAGCCCTTTATAGAGGGCTTAGCCCTTTCTTGAGCTGAAGGCTACACACAGCTGCTGGCCCTGCAGTTGTCCTCCATTCCCATTGGATCTTCCATTCTTACTGCTGGAACGATAAGTTCCAGCTTGTGCCTCTGGGATCTCGGGTTATTCATGGTCTATCCTTCCTGTCTGCCTGTCCTACGGATGTTGGGCTTACTAAGCCAGTTCTCACAATTATGCAAGCCAGTTAATATTTGTAATGATATGCATAACCAACATATACATCTTAATATTTGTAACGATATGCATAACCAACATATACATCTTACTGGACTTGCTTCTCTGATTGAACCCTCATTGATCCATGCCACCACTTCATAGAAACTGCTCCCTTTTGATGAGGCTGAGACTTTCTTCTTGACAATCCAATAAATGTTCTCAGTCCTCATTTTGCATGTCTCCTTTACTAACATCCCTTCTTTAAGTCACTTCTCCCTGGGAATTGGAAGTACCCTTCAGACTCTCCTCCCAACCTTTCCTCTCTCTGTCTCTTTTTTTCGACCCTCTTTTCTTCTCCTTTCCCTCTAATTTTGGTTATTTTCTCAAGAGTATTCTTGCCATATATTGTATCTCTTTCTCTTTTATATGGGTACTTTTCAATCCTTCTGGTCTTAACTATACTGAATGCCAATGACACAAATATATACTTCTCATTTTTTCCATCTTGGAGTATCTTCATGTGGTTCTTTCCCAGCCCAGTTAACTTAAAATGTATCAAAATAGACATCAGTCTTAAGGCTGCTTGAATCTTCTGTTCTTCTAGACCCTGGAGAAACCATCTTTATTACCACCATCACCACCGTTTATTGAACCTTGATTGGCACTACATACTATTTAAGGTGCTTTACAAACATGGTCTCATTTAATTCTTATAACATTCTTACAAAGTAAATAGTATGATTTTCATTTTCTTCTGAGAAAATTGAGAATTTGGAAAGGATTACATAACAGACTTAAGTCCCACAGATTTATTGCCAGATTAAATGCCACAGATTAAATCCCACAGATTAAATCCCACAGATTAAATGCCAGAGTTAGACAGATTAAATCCCACAGATTAAATTCCACAGATTAAATGCCAGAGTTAGGATTTATGCTCTTAGTCCAAGCTCCAATTAATTGGTAATATTGCCTTTGTTAGAAGATATGGTCAGGGAGGGCACAGTCAGTGAAAGGTTTTTACATTCAGAAGATCTAGCCAAGCAAGGCATAGCTGAGCAGGTAGTTACAGCTTAAAACTTGACAGTACACCTCAAGTGACTGTAGAAACAAATGCAACCATAAGTCTGTTTTGGTTGGTATAATCATAGGCTTCCTTTTCCCTTGGTTCCTAACACAGTCTTGCAGATTTCCTGGATGCCATTGTGTATCCTCAGGCAGAGGGCAGTCAGTCAGATCTTTCCCTTCCAAGCTGCCTGCCTCCAATAATGGACAATAACCCAAGCTACCAAACCATATTGTTGCTTTGCTGATACTGCTTCACCACCCCTGATCCTATAATCTTGACATTGTTGAAGTTCAACACACCATAATTGGCAGAGACCACTTCTGGCACACCAAATAAGCGAGGAGATTTGGTGATCATTTCTGCTGATGTCAAGTCAATGTAATGTTATTGCAGAATCATGGTGCTTAAGATATCCTGCAATAGAGAACAGTAGAATATTGTCATAAGTAGAGAAGAAAGAATGGCCTTCTTCCCAAACAAGAATTTTTGGAAATTGTTTTAATCATGTTTAAGTCCAGTATGCTTTTGGCAAGGTATTTATTTTATAGGTCAAGCGTTAAAACCTGATGTAGCTATGAATAAAGATTATATAGAATATGAAGAACAAATTACAGATATGGCTATAAAAGTCTTGAAGATTCCAAAAGAACACATGCCAGGATGGAAGAGAACATCTTAGTTGATTCTTCCCTTGGAAGAGCAGAAATGGGGTAATTGTTCACTAACTCTTGGGACTTTTGCTCTCTTCTTTTCTAAATAAGGAGTTTTTGGTAATAAATTTTACATTTAGCAACCTCTTTTGTGTTACATGGATGGCTTCAGTTTGTTTAAACATTTATTTCAGTTAGTTATGAACTTATTACAGTATTTTCAGAAGTTGATTTGACAAGTTCACTGTGTCAATTACCCATGCCAATAGGGTGACCGCTCCCCACTTCCAATCCAACTTCTTTGTCTGATAGTTCAGTGACAAGAAAATCTCTAAAATGGCCTTAGAAGAGACTCAGTTCCTGACTAAATTGAATGCTGATTTTGTTTTCTAGTAGAACATTTTCTTCAGAGGGCACAAATCTTGATATACTTGAATAGCATCAAGCCTTACTCGAGCAGTTCTTATTTCCCTTGGTTCCCAGGCCCATGTATTTTGTTTTCAGGGGAAATGGCATCAGAATTGGCTGCTGGTTTAAGACATGTGCTTGTAATGGATCATCATCAAGCCATTCCAATGATCTATCAAACCATCTGTTTCCGGGTGACAGGAGAGAGCACTGAATGCCGAAGGCAAGAGTCCATTGCTATACCTCCTTCACCACCAAATAAGAGCCTTAGATAATGGTAACATTTTGTGAGATACCATGTCAAAGGATAAGGTATTTGTAGGCCCACAAATGGGAATGCTGCCGAAGAAGAATTCTGAGAAAGAATGGCAAATGTGTATCTAAGATACACATCTATTCCCATGAGGATGAATCACTGCCCATTTCATACACTGGAGTTCATTAGGGACTCAAAGTTGGTCTCTGCTGTTGGAATGTTGGGCAGTTAGTAGTGATTCTAGCCAAATAAGCCCACTTTTGTCTCTATGACCACACTGTATGTGGACTTGTTGAACAAGCACCAGTGTGACTGAGGAAGAAGGCTGACTAACAGCCTTTCCCACCTGTTTATTGAGAAATTTTGTAAATCAGTTGCTGAGAACCAGGTGCCAAAAGTGCTTATTAATTTGCTCCCATGAAGATACTACATCCACACCTCAGCTGTGATTGCCATAACCATCTGATCAATTCTGGGACAGTCCATATTGTTCCTTAAGACCCATCTGGCTTTTGAACAGCCAAACAGACTAGTTAAATGGAGATGTGATCGAAATAGTCACCCCTGCCTCTCCCAAGTCTCTGATGGTAGCATTAATCTTTTCATTTCCTCCAGAGATATGCCACATTGCTTTGGGTTTATTATTTTGGGGCTTCCACTTTGCTCTTCCTCTCAATATAATTCTCATTCCACACGGTAGGGAAGTAATATGAGTATTCTGCCAGTTGAGTGTATTAGTTCTCACTATAGTTTTTGAGAGTAGGGGGGGAAAAGCCCAGAGGATAAGAACTGGGTAAGATGAGACACTTTTGCATCTGTGGACTACCAGTGTCTTCCCTCCCTTTCCCTCTCCTCTCAAGGATATCCATGCACTACTCAAATGTAGGCAAGTCAATCACAGAATCTCATTGGTAGAGGCTGTGTCTTGGGGCCATGCTTCTCAGTATTAATTACTATCAAAGTCAAGATTCCAGCAAGAAACAGGTAGTACATTCAAATTAAATAATTGGAGAGTGCAATAAAGGAACATTTTGCAAAAGTGTGGGAAGACTTGAGAGAAACAAATAAGGGATAGAGGAGGACTATAAGACTAGCAATAGTAGGGAGCACTTATTGTATCCCAAGGGGAGGAAACAATTATTGGAACTCAGAAAGAGCTGTAATCTTCAGTGAGATTGTATCCACTGCACTGCCAACCTGTAGCCAATCTAGGAAGGAGCTTAATGGAAGGACTGTCTTATGCTAGAAATAATACACTGACCTCAGTGTGCTACTGCCTTCCAATGTCTAACCCAATAAGAAGCCAGAAGGCCAACCCAAGGGGGTCCATTTGTACAGTCCATATAGGTCATCTTTCCAGGGCACAGAGCAGGACAAAGAACAGAGTGGACCTGGAGGAGCTAATGGAGATGATCCAGTACATCATCCCCACCGAGAGGTGCCCCCTTGAACACTCTAATATAATCAACATGTTCCTAGGCCCCAGTACGCCCTATCTTTCTTACCCTGTTCTTTCTCACGCCCCATGGTGCTCATCATCACCTAGCATACGTAATTTACCTATGTCTGTGTTATAACTCATTCTCTATCTCTCTGTTAGATGGTAAACTCTCTTAGCACAGGTATCTCCATCTGTTTTGTTTCCAGACTCATTTAAGTTTCCTCTAGCAGCACCTGATACATAGCAAATGTTCAGTGAACATACGTTAATTAATGAAAATAATGAATTGTAGATAATGGAAGAGAGAGAGAGAATAATGCAAACCTAATTGCTGATATGCTAGTGATGAATCACTAATCCTCTAGGTGTCTTAGGGGTCAGAAAAAAGTCAAGGTGAAGAAAGAGTAGAGAAATAGGGAGACACCACAAGGGATTTATTTTTTAGAATTTATGTCAGAAAAGGAGAGTGAGCCAATTAAGAATTTGTTTTGTTGCTAGTGCTAGTTAATTTCATAGAAGTATCAATGTATTATTTAACCTGAGGATTATCTGAAGAAAACTGGCCAGCACTTGAAATATGCCACACAGTCCGGTCAAATTATCCTGAGTAGCCCCCAACTTGGCATCATTTTGCTCCCCACTTTTCTCAGTATCTCCTTCCCCTTTGCTCAACTCACACATGTTGCAGCAGTTGGGGAAATGAATGGGCCTGAAATGAACTGGAAAGAGCCTCCATTCTTTAAGCTTCCTAAATCTCACCTGCCCAACTCTAATACATTGATGTCATTTTAAAACGAAATGGCACCAGTAAAAAATAATAATAATAATAGCACATGTGGGGCAAGCATGTTTCTGTTTCTTTTTGTCATAACAACCTAGAGAAGCAAGGTTGAGGGCACCCCCTGCTCTTGTCAGTCTAGCAGTTCTTTCTCCTTCATTTGGTGACAACACTACATTTTACCTAGGGGGTATTAGGCACTGAACTGTGGCCCCTCCAAAATTCAATTGTTGAAGCCCCAGCCCTCAATGTGATGTATTTGGAGACAGAGCCTCTAAGGCAGGAATTAAGGTGAAATTAGGTCATGAAGTTAGGCCCACTTTGATGAGTGACTTTGTAAGAAAAGGAAGAAGCTCCAAGGTTGGATGCACACAGAAGAAAGACCATGTGAGGACAGCAAGAAGGAAGCTGTCTACAAGTAAAAAAGAGTGGCTTCAAGAGAAAACCAACCTGCTGACACCCTGATCTCTTATTTTCCATTTTTATTTTAGATGCAGGGGATGTACATGCATATTCATTACATGAGCATATTGTGTAGTGGTGAGAATTGGGTCTTAAGTGACCCATTCCCCAGAGAGTGAACATTTTACTCTAAAGATAGGCCCCCTCCCCCTCCCCCTCCCCCCTATTAGTGTTCCCCAGTGTCTATTATTTCCATCTTTGTGACTGTTTAGTTCCCACATACGAGTGAGAACATATGATGCTTGGTTTTCTGTTTCTGAATCAGTTAATTTAGGATGATGATCTTCAGTTCTATCTATGTTGCTGCAAAGGACATTATTTCATTCTTTTTTATAGCTGCATAGTATACCATGGACACTTTTATCTTAAACTTTCAGCCTGTAAAACTGTGAGAAAATAAATGTCTATTGTTTAAGCCACTCAAACTCTGGTAATTTGCTACAGCAATACTAGCAGACTGAAACAGAGGATTAAACTTCTCCTATTAATCATGGCAAGACAAAATCAAATACACCACTCCCAAGCTGAGACTCCACTCCCAAGCCAAGCCTACCACTCCACCCACCTGGACCAATCCTCTCTCTCTCTCTCTCTCTCTCTCTCTCTCTCTCTCTCTCTCTCTCTCTCTCTCCAAATAATCTAATTCCAGAGAGAGATGGCATAGCAGACATTGCAATGGCACTATCCCAAATGGACCATCCTCGAGTTCCTCTTCTTAAATCCACAGGAGCTCTTCTATTCCTACACTTTCCAAAGTTTGGTTGATCAGCTTTTTCTTCACTGTCCTACTTGTCTCCTATGGCAATGTTTTTTTTCCTGCTTCCCCCGACCCCCGCTTTTTTTTTTCTTAAATTAATCAGTCATTTCAGATACCAACAATAATTTACATGTGATTCTCAAGTACCCTAAAAATGGAAAAGCTTTCCTGCCAGAATCTAACTTCTTTCCAAGAATTAATTTTATTTCATGCTCTCATTTAAATTCAGTTTCCGTAGATAAAGCATTGTTTGAGTGATGGATCTTGGAAGATGAACCAACATGCAAAAAGGAATAGAGGAGAGAAACACAATGAACTGAATTAACTTTCTGTTTAACCCATTGGTAACTGCTGTGGAACAAGAATGAAATAAGGCCTTAGAGACCAAAACACAGTTTGGGATAGAACAGACCATTCTCTAGGTCATACTAGACTAAGGCTTTCACCACTTTTTTGGTGAAATTAGTATCAGAAGCCTATGGACGGTCTTTGGGGAAGGTTGAATGCCATATCAACTAAGTTGGGTACATAACTATGCATGAATTTCATTCCTCATCTGCAAGATCCAAGAATTCAAAAATCCATCCATGTAATATACAATGTATGTGCTTTACCTGAATAATGTCAGAGTTTTGGTGGGAAAATTCAGACGGGCTGGACTGGCTATCCTAATGTAGCTTATTTCTCTCTGGGAGTGCTCTACCATCAGGGCTGGATTCACAGGAAAGTGACTTGGGCAATCACTCAGGGCCAAGCTCAGAAGGGCCCCATGCTTTGTTTAATGCTCTGCAGTAGCCATTCTGAAATTCTTCATCTTTTTTTCTTTGAACTTTGTGTTTTGTAAGTGAAGTCCAAAAGAGCAATGAGCCGAGGAGACCCATGTAATATGCATGTCCCTGGTCTTCGCTGCTTCATTCACAGTTAGTCTTTAAGATGCAGCATGAGCATAGAATCACATGCTTTGGAGTTTAGCAGGACTTAAAGGGAGCACAAGGTTAGTGCGTTATGTCTACAATTGAGTGACTAGGCGTGTGAACAGTCCTGAGAGGCTGTGCTTTCAGTTCTACCCAAGGCTTGCTTTGAATACAAAAAGAAGGCAGTGGCATTCTAAGAAACACAAATGACCAAAGAATCCTGTCTTAGTCTTTCTTACTCTTGTTACCTCCCTGTAGTAACCAACCATGTGCTGAATATGGTTACATAGAAAGAAAAGGAAATAGCCACTTTATAGTTCTCTTTCCTTTCAGTTTTTCCTTCCTCATCAGTAAGCTGAAGGTAGCACCTTGGGAGAAGTTGTGCACAAGAAAAAGTGAAATAAAGAGTGAGGGTTTTTTGTTTGGGGGAAGCATTTGCACTCTTTCGGAGAGAATGAAATACATATGCATGTGTGAGCTATGAAATATGAACTGTGTGACTTTGATGTTTCCACAAAGAGTTAAGTGCTTTTATATTTGCATTTAAACCTTATTACTGCATTTAAAGTTATATTGCATAATACTAATATGAATAGGAAAATTCAAGCAAATAATTTCAAGCTTTTATTTTTCTTTACTTAGAATAATATTAAACAAAAGATTTTTTAAAAATAACATGACAAGGCAAGAGAGAAACTGGAGGAAAAAGAAAAGTCTGCATTTTAGTTAGTACTTTCAATGACTTTTTTTTCTTGGTTTTTAAAAAAGTTTCTCCATGTTTTTATTTTGCACAGAGCCCTGTAAATTGTGTAGCCAACCCTGCCCATGAATGCATGGACCATCAATTCATGTGGCTTTGGGACAGTTTGGTTGTAAGATGATGGGGTCAAGAGTGGAGGCTGAGAAGAATTTGCATGAACATCATTAGATGGGACCTAGGAAAAGAGAAGACAGTCTGGAAGAAAGGTGATGGCTTTAACTAGCGTTCTTTAGGAGTACACTTTGTATAGCCTGAGGGGAATGACAGGGATAGCATCACTAAACAAGGGATGCTTAGTGTAAAGAGGCAGGTTCATCCCTTTAAACTGCTTGGCTAAGAGCAATTTAGTGTTGAGAAGTGATGTTATAGAAAGGCTCTTTTCTCTTATGATCACTGATAACCTTCTGTCTATTACTCGAGTTCAATACTGGGATGTATTTGTGCAAAAAAGCTGAGAGCTTGCTCTTAGAAAACCCAGAGAACAGCGTAATAGATCAATTGATTTGTCAAACCTGGGCAGACAGAAACAATTTCCTTGGCTAGACTTAGTTAATGCAGATGGCTGGTTTCTTTACCCTTTAATACACCTCACACTGGCCATGGATCATGCTCCCAGGAGGATGTCACTATTTCCCTGGAAGGCTCTAGGCTCTTTCTTCAGGCATTTTGAAAGTGGAAATAAAAGAGCACAGCAAGAGTCTGGAAAAGAATTAGCCGGAGGTGGGTGAGCCTGGGAGAACGGTTAGGTTAGTAACATGCCTATTGGTAGTCATGTTGAAACCAGATCTTGCCTCTATTTTCCAGTCACTGCCAGTGCGCATAAAGCTACTGGGGGAAATGAAGTCAAAGAGCACGCCAACCACATGCTAATTCTTTATACCTGATATATCAGTTCCTAGACTCTGAGTGACTGTAGCTTAAAAATTCAACCAGACTCAAGTTTGGTCATCCTATTCCATGCCTCTTCTTCCCTGCACCCAATCCCTGTCTCATCTTATTACTTCAAAGACACAAAAGAGAAGAGGATAGAGAATTGCCCCCGCCTCCCCTGGTCATGCTACAAATATTTATTTCACTCTTTGCATTAGTTGTTCCAATCATTGCTTGTCCTACATGAGGGAGATGGTCTGACCACTGTCCTACAGGCATTCCATATGTAACCTCTCCTTTTTTTGAAACACTCTGATAACTCTAAGTAGCTTGTAGTTCCTTGCTTGTACCATAGCATTCTTCCCTCTATGGCTTCATTTATGCTGTCCTCTCTGTCGGAACACCTTCCCTACTTCCTCATTGGCTGGCGTTCATCAAACCCATTTTCTCCTCTTCTGGGACACACAGGAAAGACTATATTTCCCAGCCTCCCCTGCTGTTGGTATAGCTCATAGGAAGTGAGCAGAAGTAATACATGCCACTTCACACAACCTCCCACACAAGATCCTCTCAAGCTCTTCACCATTTACAGACTATAGCAAAGAACCACAGCAACCCCGAGAGCCAAGGAATAGAGGTGGTGGTACCACAGGAAGGAAGGATCACCTGATTGGAATTCTACCTAAGTGAAAAATAGACTTTTATTATGTTTATGGGTTATCTGTTTTAGCAACCAGTGTTGTCATAACTAATAGAACTGACTTCTAATATTATTCTCCCTCCTTCTGGGGCTTATGACACAGTTGCAATCTAGGTATTAACTACATAGATTTCCTCTAGTCAGCTGGAGGTTCTCTGCTCCTTAATATTGAATGTTAACAGCCGAAATCCCCTTATACTTGGGGGAAATTTCAGAACACTCCTCCTTCCATATTCATCCCCACCAGCATCTCCTGGGTTTCCTGAAAGGCTTATATTTCTCCTAGTCTCATCTTGCTCTGATATCACACAAGTTGGAAAGACTGTGACAGGGTTCCTTGATTGTGCATGTTCCTTAGAGCACCACTGCCTCTTTCCTGTGTTGGAAGTAAGTTCCGGTTTTAATGAAAAGTGTGGTCTTTTGGGGCTGTCGGTGCCTTGCTTATTCAGTAGTAGATGCAGTATACACTCTTTGTACTTGAAGCCATCCTCATAAATTAATAAAACTAAATTGCTGGGTTTTTAACAATATCAAAGCTACTAAGCACAGTAAAACATTAACCAGTTCGTCCTGTCACCCACTTTCTTATAACTGCTTGTTGATTAAGTCACGTAGTCCCTATCTCAGAATCCTAACTTCTATCAATAATATCTTTAATGTTAAGAAGCCTCAAGTTTTACATTTTGAGATATTTTCCAGATCCTGCATTCCAATGGATCCTCTGACACCAATCAATCTGAAGTTCTCCTCCAAGGGACTGACTCAGTGCAAGAATGGAGTTTCTATACCCTTATGATTTCATCCCCATACTTGAGTCAGTCAGTGACCCTCAGCTTCTCAGCCCCCTACACGCCCAAATTTCCTTAAAACCTCAGTCTGAAGCTCCTAGGAAGGGTGGATTTAAAGTTTTCACCCATCTCCTCATTTGGCTGCCTTATGATTATTAAACTCTTTCTCTGCTGAAACTCCTGCTGTTTCAGTGCATTGCTGTGTTACTGCATAACAAGTATGAACCTGCTGGGTCTATAACATATTCACTTTGAGTCTTGCTGAATTGCCACACAGCATGGGTCCACTGGCATACTGTGCTGATGGGACATTGCAAATGCTCTATGTGATAGGGGTAGCAGGGAACAGCCGATGTGCATATTACATGCCTTACTCATGTTTCTGTGCATGTGTCATTGTCCCATGGACTTCACTCAACAGAACAAAACTCAAATATAAAATTATTATTAATTGTAAGTGGGCACAATCACAGCATTAAATCTCACATGGGACTCTTTGGGCTTGGGCCCTATGTGACCACATAGGCCATGGGCCCGTGAATCTAGCCCTAGAAAAGGATACCTCTTCACTTCCTCCTCTCTCCAGTGGACAGAGCACCTGAGTGAAGTCTGAGGAGAAAAGACAGATCACAGAGGGATTGATGAAGACTACTCATGATGTAAGACCCTCTTCTGATTCCTCCACTGAAATCACTTGGGATATTTATGAGGTGGATTTTCCTGTGGAAATGTGTAATTAAGTGCTGAATCATGGTTCAGGTCTGACATGGGACAAAATATAGCCAGAAGCTGGGGCATTGGCGTACAGGTGATATACTGCAGATCTGGGGCTGGGATTTGCACAGAACAAACTACTTTCAGTTGGATAATTGATCCTTGCTCTTAACAGCCTTTGCCCAACCTGTTACTGGGAACTTTCTTCTTGTCAAGACCGCTTCCGGGTCCCAGCCTCTTGTCCTCTTTGGGTTCTCACTTTCCCCAGCCTCCTCCCATCTTGGATTCAGTCTGTTCTCCTTAACTCCCCCAGTCCTTCCCTCTTGGGTTGCCTTTGGACATGCAAAATGCTTTACTTTACTTGCAGAACAAGTTATTTCCTCCTTGAATCCCCTCTGATTGGTCCTACCCTGATAGGTCAAATCAAATCAAATCAAGGTGTTATATTTAACAAAACAAGTGGACAAACAAAAATCTGGCTTATTTCCTTAAAGAATTTGACTGCTAGCATTTACAGAATTTGTTTCTCCTAGATTTTCTGGTAACAGTCCTCCATGACATGTCTTAGTACCCTCAAAAACCTTTTTAACCCCCTAGATTGGTTTGGGGGCTTTTCCTCAAGTCTCCTTTAAAATCACGTGCATATAATACATATACAAATGCAAACACATATACATATTGTCAAAGATAGACAGAGTTGGCAGTTATGAAAAGCTAGACATCAGTTAAAACAGTGAACACATTTTATTCAGTAGTTACTGATGGCTAGAGAAAGAGCTGAACTCCACTACAATTTGCACACAAGTGACTGAGCACTTAAAGGGAGCTAGAGAAGTGAAAAGTTACAAAACATTGGTCAGTGTAAATGCCATTAGAAGGACAGGGCCTCTGGTCCCTGTCTCACTTTTCATAACTGCCAACTCATACACACAGGAATGTCCGTGGGATCTTGAGAAAACTTTTCAAAGTTGTCGGTGATATATACTCCCAAATGTAAACCCTTTTATTTTTATTTCTATTTTTTAATAAATGTAAGGTATAGAGCTTAATGTTATGACATACATATACATAGTAAAATGGTTACTATAGTGAAACAAATGAACATATCCATCATCTCACATGGTTACCCATTCCCCCACCCCACCCGTGGCAAAAGCAGCTATAATCCACTCATTTAGCAAAAATCGTGAATATAATATACTGTTATTAACTACATTCCTCATGTTGTACATGTAGGATGAATAAATCTAAGCCCTTCCTAGTAAATGTTATAAGAAAGAAAAGAGGAGAGGTCAGGAGCCTATCCTCAGCATCTGGCTCAAACATATAGCAAATTCTGGCAACTTTGAGCTTCCCTGGCAAACATTTAAGTGGGGGCTGGGGTCATCCTAGGGACACAGATGCTACAAGCCAGGCTAGTGTTTGGTTGTTTCTTAGGATAGAGGTTTGGACTGAGTTGTTATTTGGACTGAGTTGTTATATGCCAAGAGTTCTGTAGTTCTCTCTCTCTTTCTTTCTCTCTCTCTCTCTCTCTCTTTCTCTCTCTGAAAGGACATAAGATAGAGTCAACATACCCAATGAACAGCCATTTTAACATTGCCTAGATTTTAACACTGCCTAGCCATTTTAACATTGCCTGGGTCATGTTTTCCTAGCCGTTCACTGTAATTTATCCTCTGAGCCAAGGACAGAACCGTTTTCTCAGGGGTAGCTATTGACAACTGTTTTACAATCCCCTCCCCAGCTTGTTTTGTAAAAAAGTTAATCTAATCAGTCCGTTGTGCCCTTCATTGACAGATCCCATCAACATGGCAGCAATCATGTGACTAACGCACTCATCTGCCTGTTGTGCATCACCAGCCGTTAGTACCTGTGCTCACCCACCCCTCCGTGATGATGTGGAGCAGACCACCACCCAATCACCTTAACAAGCTGTGCCCATCCATGGGGAAGGTTAAAAAGGCATTCGACTTCAAACAGCAGTCACCATTGTTTTGCTAAGCGCTGGCCAGACCATGTGCTCATTGAGCTTTGGCCCAGCCATGTTTCCTAGCTTTGGTCCCCTCCCCATCTTGGGGAAGTGAATTTCCTCTCTCTCACTCTCCCTAATTTACTTTTCAAGTAAACTATTTTTTTCAGTCTAACTTATGTGCAATTCTTTGCATGTTTCACATGGCACCTGATCGCAAACTAGATCACAGACACTCCCCCAAGCCAGGCAAGTCTGACTTAACGTCTTGGAGGCCCTGCTGGAATTTCTAATGTAACACTCTCTATGACTTTCTCTCTCTCTCCATATATATGTATATACACACACACATATAATCTTTTTCAGTGAACTTTCAAAGATCTTCATACCACAGGCATAGGCAGCCCTGCCTAGAGGAAGTCCAATTTTATATACCATGTTCTAAGCCCTGAAGGACAGTAGCAAAAAAAAAAAAATCAGATCCTCTGCAAAATGTTGTCTTTCTTAAAGGGCTGCTTTAGGCCCCACAATCCAGAGCCATGAAATTTGTGACGTTTCTCCTTCCTCATCAGGCCTCCAGAAATCTCAGGCTTAAGGGAAAAGATTAATCATAATACACCAGCCCTGGTGGTTGGCAGACAGGTGTTCTTTTTTTCCTAGTGTTTTGGTTTTCTATTTTTATTTCTGTAAGCATGTTGTTTCTATCCATGAGGATGAGGTTGGAGAGGCAGGAAAAGAAATTAACTGGTAAATAACTGCCTCAGGCTGAAGTTTTGCTTCAGACATGATCCTGAATTGCATGCAATCTGGGTGTGGCGTGTTAAAAGCTAATTCATTAAGAATTCATGGTGTGAGTCCTTAATGAGCAACTACTCCACACAAAGCATAGTAGTCAGGGCACAGTCCATTGGGGGAAAGGAGTTCAGAGTTTTCTATTGCAGTGTAACAAATTACCATAAACAGCAGCTTAAAACAACATACACTTATCATCTCACAGTTTCTATGAGTCAGACTCCAAGCACATTTTAATTGGGTTCTCTGCTTGGGGTCTCACAGGGCTGTGATCAAGTTGCCAGCTGGGCTATATTCCTTTCTGGAGGCTCTGGGGAAAATCCCCTTCCAAGTTCACTCAGGTTGTTGGCCGAATTAATCTCCTTGTAATGTAGGACGGAAGGCTGGGCTTCTCACTGGCTGTCAGATGGAGGCCAACCTCAACTCCTAGGGGCCACACACAGTCTTTTTCATGTGGTTCCCCCAACATGGCCCTTTACTTCATTGAGCCAGCCAGGAGCACTTCTAGGGTGAGTCTACCAGCATGACAGGAATGGTATCCCACCACCTTTGCCAAATTCTGTAAGTTAGCAGGAAGTCCCAGGTCCTGCCCACACTCTAGGGGAAGAGATTACACCCAGGTATGTACATAAGGAGTCAGTGATTATGGGGGAACACATTAGCATCTGTTCCCACAGGAAATTATAATACAAAGATGATAAATCCTGGTGCCTGACCTCAAGGGTTTACAAAAGAATTGAACTAACAAGATACTAAAATATGTAACAATATATAAAATAGAAATGCCATGATCCATAGGCAACAAAGATCACATCAGCTTAAATGGTCATGAAAACATTCAGGAGGGGTGTCACCTGGGCTGGTGTCTGTAAGCAAGAGAAAAATTGTTGGAAGAGAGTCTGGGAAGAAAGGCTGGAACTAGATTTGTTGGTTGTCAAGTACCAGGATTTTAAAATGTATCACGTAGGTCTGTGCTTCCAGAAATAAGCTAAGTGGCACAGTGCCAGTGTTTGATATTCGAACCAAGTAAGCATAGCCCTTCATGGAGCATTGATTTTACTAGAATACTTTTCTGAGAGAAAAACACATTAATTTTTATATTAATGTATCATGGAGTAGAATATAAAATTAAAATTCATTTCTCTTAAGATAAAATTTGAGACTCCAAATAATCTTCTCTCTAGCTCTGGTGGAAATTTTTTAGGAGAAGCCCTGAGTGGCTGCCGGTCAGAGCAGCTGTCAGATATGGGGGCGCAAGGCAAGAACAGTCAGAGACACATGATGGATGGGAGACAGATGAGCTCTCAACTGTCGGGTCAAAGGTGGCTTCCAAAGTGTTCCTAGGCTAAGCTAAGCAGTCCCTTACCGATATGCGAAAAAGAAACAAGTTTAAAACTGAGGGCAGGAATCTTGTGGCAAAGACAAATTAGGCCTGTACAAATTTATTTTCCCCCGGGTTGGGCCTACTTCATAGGGGTGTTGCAGCTGGGGAAGGGAAAGGGAACATTCAACCTATCTTGGACTCTTTTTTTTTTTTTTTTTTTGCATTTCAAAGAAGCAAGTATCTCAATATTTGGACCACCAGTTGGCAAACTATGGCCCACGGGCCAAATCCAGCCTGCCGCCTGTTTTTGTAGAGCCTAGGGGCTAAGAATAGTTTTTACATTTTTAAATGGCTGGAAAAAATCAAAAGAAGAATAAGCTTTCCTGACACAGGAAAATCATGAAATTCAAATTCCAGTGTCCATAAATAAAGTTGAATTGGAACGCAGCCTGCTCACCCCCTCTGTATTGTCTATGGCTGCTCACACACCACCATAGCATAGCTGAGTGGTTGCAAGAGAAGCCTCAAATATTTACTATTCAGCCCTTAAGGGGAGAAACCTTGTCTCGTTAGACCCTTCACTGGAGGAAAGTACCCAGGGACACAAACTTTCTCCCATTTGACTCTATCCTCAGCTTGTCTTCCACAATGAGGCTGTCTACACCTGCATTTCCCAACCACAACATGGGATTAGAAAAGAGAATTAAAAAGGCTCTATAGATAAATAAACTAAATCTGGGTTTTAAAAAAAGAATAAAATGACTTCATTACTGCAAATGTTTTCAACTCTTTAAATATGCTCTGCGACCACCCACATTGGGGATATTCATTTTAGCATCTCCAAAACTTATTTTACCACTCAACATTTATTTAAAGGAATAGCTATGGTTATCTCAAAATCTTTCACACAACACAGTTTTGTCAACGCTACCCTATACCTTTACCAGATATCGGAAAATTGACTTCTCATTTAGGGCAAATAAACTCCCTTCTTAGTGAACCCCCTTGATCATTTAGTCCTCACTTTGGGCATAGGAATGTACTGTGGCGATCGCTCACATGGTCCCTTCCCTCACCACAGACGGGCTCACTCCTTCACTCTCCCATCCATCATCTCAACCTCCCAGCATGTCTCTCCATCAAAAATACAGGAAGGCAAAATTTTTCAAGCCACTATTTATAACCCAGCAGGAGGTCAGAGAATCAATTCAAAGGGTCAGCAACCAGAATCCAAAAAAATAAAAATAAAACATAATAAGATATAAAATATCAGGGTGCATCTCAGTAGTACTTGCTGAAATTTTTGCATGGGTTCTGAGTCAGGGCATAAAATATATTTCTTACTTTGGGTCATGGTCAAAAATGTTTGAAAGCTGATGTGCTAAAGTGCCAACAAAATAAAAGCACAGCAAAGTCTTGTAGATAAGATTTGATTAGCAAATGTGTAGGTCTGTCACACTGGTAATTCTCATGTGTTACCATCCCAGTGTGTCCATCTTAAATTGTAGATATAGGGACCTAAGGACCATGTCTTTTGGTTGACCTCTGTCTCTTTTTTTTTGAGTTGGAGTCTCACTCCATCGCCCAGACTGGAGTGCAGTGGCCGCTCCCGGCCACCGCAGCCTCGACCTACTGGACTCCTGTGATCCTTCCTCCTCAGCCTTCCGAGTAGCAGGAACTATAGGCGTGCGCTACCACGCCCGGCTAATTTTTTGATTTATTGTAGAGGTGAGGTCTCGCCAAGTTGCCCAGGCGGGTCTCGAACCCGCGGGCTCAGGCAATCCACTCACCTCAGCCTCCCAAGGCGTGGGATTACAGGCTGAGCCATCGAGCCCGGCTGACCTCTGTATCTTTCTATCCCTTGCTGACTGTGGGACTCACTTCCCTCCAGAGGCTGCATAAAAGATAATGAAGTGGAATTAACTGTTAATAGCATATGTTCTCTATCCCATGTCCCACTTCACCATGGTGTCCCAGAGTCCTTTCTACACAAAACCTAATGTGACCCAAGGAGCAAGGTTTTTCTTATCTTTAGCAGACAATAGTCACGCCTAGCACCAACCTCCTCCCAAGCAGGAGACTGCCCACATTTCCAGCCTCAGTTCCCCCACCCCCTTGCATGGCATCCCCCTGCTCCAGCCACTGTCTTCAGGAATCCTCTGTGACTTTGCACACATTGTTGTTCCCTCTGCTTCACAGCTTCCCCCTCCAGACTTTCCTTCTGCCAAAATCCCTCCTACCAGTAAAGTTCATGTTGTACAGACCTTCTCACTACAATGCCATTCCTGATGCCACTACATGAAAAAACATACATCATTTCACATGGTTGGCAGGACTTTGTGCATACATCTGAAGAACAACAATGGAGCTGACTTGTAAGTTTGGATGTGTCTATTTCTTCTCACTGCCCATTGGATTCTCCAGGACAAGGACTGTGCTTTATTCATTCCTGAATTGTCCATGCCTGGCATGGCAGTGCACAAAGTAGGTATCTGATAATGTTTAAGTGTGAATGAAAAAGAAGAGATGTATGGAATTTTAGAGGTTACAAAGGTTTACTTCTGGGAAGACCATATAACTGCCTCACTTCACCTCCAACCCCTTTCAAGCACCCAGGACAAAGCTTGTTTAGCATGAGGCAGAATCTTTAGACTTGTCCATGGAAAAAATAAGTAGAGGCCAGATGCGTGCCTGTATTCCAGGTATCTCAGGTACAGAACTGAAGCAGTCGCCTTTTCTACATGGGCTAATCCTCCCGTGATTTATGGTCAGGCCATTCTACATGCAAGTGGGAATTTTTAATTGCTTGTGGAGCTCTAATGTGATCACAAGACCAATACAAATAGTAGTGGATGATTAATGACTTGTGGAATTAGCCCAAATGTGAATTTTGGAATAGCCATGAATATTTTAGTAACTGCAAGATTAAGAGGTGGTTTTTGGTCTGAATTTCTGGCAAGTTTTTCTGTCTAGATCTCTCCCTTTTATGTGCCCCTCTTCAGCCACTTCCCACCACATCCCTTTGCCTTTGTTTATGCCCAGAACTACAATACTGAGCAGGATGACCTTCAACTCCCCAAACCTGCCTGTGTGGCAGTAGTGGCTTCTTCCACAGTAATTGGAGAAGAGCTTTTCCTAGAAGCCACCCAGTTTACTGGAGGCTTAATGAAGAGTCCACAATGAGCTGCTTCACCTGAGCCACAAAGAAGTTGCTGAAGATTGAAAATGGGGGAAAGCAACTTGTTCGATTCTGCCATGAAATCTGTAAGAACTATAGAAACACTTACCTTCGTCAGAGAGGTCACACAACCCGAGAATAGAAGAAAAACAAATGAGAACTCCAGGAAAGTATTGGCCCTCTGCCAGATGTAAAGGGCATGCCACTTGTGACCTTTATTTTCTTTGGATTCTGTGGGTTTCCAAGAAGAAAGAATCAAGATTATTAAAATTAATTGTGAGCCTGCTGGTACTAGGAAGAGAGATCAAAAGGACCACCAAAGAGGAAAGCATTACGATCATACTTGATGGAAGTTGACAACGAATTTATTTCAATTTTACTAGGCAGTACACTCTGCCAGGGACATACTTAGCAGTGGTGTTCTTCAAGCCAAATACACTTGGGTGTTTCAAGAACCACAAATATCTAATGCTAATGCTCATTCTTCTTCTGAAGTATGCTTCTGCCTCCATTCAAGACACTACTATCTTACTGCCTCGGCCAGAAGTCTGGTTGTTGTCTGTGCCACTTCTTTTGCTCTCATATCCTTCATTCAGTCAGCAAAACCTGAAGACTTCATCCCTCAGATATTTTGAAATTCTGCTTTCTTCAATAGAACCTCAATCCTTTGCATGACGAGCCAGCCCTTAGGCAAACTGACCTGTGCCTTATTCTCCAGACTCTGCAGCCTCAGCTCTCTCAGTACCACCTATTCTACACCCCAAACAGGTTCTGTACTCTAGGAGCAAACAACCAGAAGTCAGATGATAAGCAAAGGACAGTATCTGTAGAACATATAAAATTCCAACATTGACTTTATAGAGATCAATAAGAAAAACATGGGCAGTCCAAAAAGTATCAATATGTAAATAAGCACTTTAAAAAATGAAAAATAGAACATAGGAGACAAATAAATATAAGTAAAAAGGCCCAACTTCAACAATAGCAAAAGGAATACAAATTAAAACAATGACATGACATTTTCTACCAGTATTGGTCAAGTAAGAGAGGAATTAAGACCTCTCTCATGAGCTATGAAGTACAAATTGGTGAAGAATTGCTAATGTGAAACCTTGCTATATTAAAAAAGTCTTCAGAAAATGTGTATAAAATTGACTAAGCAATTATACTGATACAAACCTCTCCTAAGACTATTGAGAAATTTTTTCAGTTTGTAGATCTAAAACACAGTGTAGTTTTTAAGGGCAAATTAACAGAAATAATCCAAAGTTCCAATACAGGGTATTCTCATTGTAAATGCTATTCATTATACTCTTTGCTGCTATTTAAAAGGGAAGTGTGGAAGTATAATTATTTACATGAGATGAATGGTTATTGGTAAATTTTAAGAGAAGGTAACTTATACAAGTTTATTTTCATTTAAGTAACTTTTATATACATGAACATCATAAATTTCAGAAAGAATATATATTAAACAATATATATTTAGTTATATTTAGAACAGACTTACTGGTGAGGAAATGTGAGGGACTACTTTCTACATTTTTCCATCTTTGAACAATAAAATGATTTAGGTTTTTTTTAAAAGTGACTTTAAACATAGCACAAACAAAATTTCTGAATCTAGAGTTACTTATTATCAAAAGAGAAGATCTGTGAAACTTAATATTTTAAATAAAATAAATAACTTACTTCAAACTAGAAGAATTTACTTACTTTCTAAGAGCCAGGTGTAGTTATATACTGAGGAGAGCTGTACTAAAATAGTAATTCATACAGTTGCTTAAGTAAAGCTTGTGAAATTCCAATTTATAAAAATTTGCTTTGATTTATGAATTTTGACTATCATGCCAAAGCTATTTTAGAGTTGATTAAATTAAGTAATATGAAGAAAACTCATTTAAAAACAAAATGACAATTATAGGAGTATATACATCTGTCAAAACTCATCTAACTGCACATTTAAGATCTGCATATTTTTCGTATGTAATCATATCTCAAAAATGTAAAGGGAGACAAAAAAACATACAAAATCTTACCTTTTTCGTCTTAAATTTTGTAATTGATCTCTAAGGCTAATATAGTGAATCAATTAAATATCAGACACGAGCAGACTTTTATTTCTAACTATAATGGAGTGATTGATATTAGGCAAATTTTCCACTGAAAAAAATCATAAAAGCTGAATATAATAACACAAGTATAACTACAACCATCTGAAGGCACCAATGAAGCTAAGTTTCCTTGACAAAGTAGAGTTCCAAAAGACAAAGCAAAGATCATGCAAAGAAGAAAATACATTGAAGTGAGCTAGACATTCTATGCACAAATATCCCTGCAGGTTTTTTTTTTTGTTGTTGTTGTTGTTTTTGCTCCTAAGTCGTTCCGACATGGGACTAAATAATGAGAGACAAAGATGAAAGAAACTGCTGAGAAGGTTAAAAACTAAGTAGAAATGTTAATTTTGTAAGGAGAGAAGAATAAGTGAGTTGAGTCCACGCAAAAGAGAAGAAACCCTGATGTACTTCTTTTAGTTGAAACCCTTGAAGGTCATAATCTATAAGTAAGGTGAAACCAAAAATTGTCCAGACTAAACTGGACCCAGATGATCTACTCATATTCTATTAGCCTACCAGAAGAAGGAAATAACATGATCTAAAGCTTCTACTCTTTTTAATATACCTCAAGTATTCAAGAAAAAAATAGCAAACATGACAAAAAACAGGAAGAAATCACTGAAAACTAAAATACAAAATGCCCAGGAATTAGAATGATATGCATAATGACATAGATATTTGAGCTATCAAATATTAAGTTTAAGACAAATATAATTAATATAACACAGAAAAACTAACAAAAGATGGAGAATTTCAACAGAGAATTTGAAAAAAAATTTAAATGGAAATTCTAGAATTGGAAAATGTAGTAAATTAATACTAGGAATTCAATAGGTGAGTTTAATAGCATATTAGACATTGAGGAAGAATAAGATAGTTACCAGAAATTTGGTCAACAGATAATATCTAAATTAACCATAAACATAAAAAAGATAAAAAATGAAAATATAGAAAAGAGACTTGGGGAGAGTGTAATTTGATGTCCAAAAATTTTAAAAGAGTGAGAATGGTGATGATAAAATCTTTGAAAAGATTGACAAAGAATTTTCCAAAACTGATTTCAAAAAATAAGGCCAGATTCAAGAAGATCAGCAACTCTAAGCCGAATAAATACAAAAAACTACTCCTAGACACAAATAATCAAACTACTATAAAACCAAAGACAGGGCAAAAATCTTCCAAGCAGCCAGAGAAAGAAATAAAACATTACCGTCAAATAAACTATAGTCAGTGTACAGTTATTTTTCAACAGAAACTATGGAATCCAGAAGACAATGGAGCAACCTCATTAAAATGTTGAAGAAAATAACTGCCAATTTTTAAAAATGTCCTTCAAAAACTGAAAGTTAAAACATTTTCAGATACACAAAAACTGAAAGAATTAATCACTAGGAGACTCACATATATAAAAGAAAATTCTTCAGGCAGAATAAAAATTATCCCACCTGGCAACATAGTGAGACTCCATCTTAGAAATAAAAAATAATTAGCCAGGCATGGTGATGCATACCTACTCAAGACACTGTGGTGAGATGATCACTTGACTCCAAGAGTTCAAGGCTATAGTGAGCTATGATAGCACTACTTCAGCCCAAATAACAGAAAGAAACACTGTCCCCAAAAAATGATGCTGTAAGGAAATGTACTAATGAAAGATGGTTGAGGGAACTAATTTTAGATGAATTTAAATAAATATTGACTGTTTAAGATAATATTAACATCTGTGGAGTTCAAGATATACTTATATATATATTATATATTTACATATAGTTCAATTTTGGATAATAGACATGATAGTTCATATTATAGTATAGTAAATAATGGAAATTTATAAAACAGGACGAGAGGAAGGAGTGGTTAAATGGAGTTAAAATATTGAAATGTCCTTGCATTATATAAGAAGTGGTAAAAGTGGTAATTAATGTATATATAATATCTTGAATAGTATTTTTCAAACTAGGCTAATCTTGTTCTTCAGAGGGTATTTGGAAATGGCAGATGTTTTTGATTTTCACAGTTGAAGGTGGCGAATTGCCACTGGCATTTAATGGGTAAAGGCCAAGGATACTGCTAAACATTCTACAATGTCTTCTAGGACAACACCTCACAACAAAGAATTATTTGGCCCAAAATGTCAATATTTCCAAGGCTGAAAAATCCTGTTTTAGGATAACCACTAAGAAATAATAAATGCATGTAAATATAATAATAAAAACAATCCATTAACCCAAATGAAGGCTAGAAAAGATTTCTAAAAGAAACCAAAAAAGGATTTGAGAAATACAAAACAAGAGTAAAATGTTAGTATCAAAACTTGAATATATCAGTAATTACATTAAGTATAAGTTGATTAATTGTTTCAGTGAACAGATAGACTGGATTAAACTTTTTTTTAAAAAAATTCATCCATATGCTTTTTCAAAGGGATACACTTTAAATATAAAGGCACAGAATGATTGAAAATAAAAGGATAGAAAGAGATATGCCATAAGGACACTCACCAAAAGAAAAGTGATGGAAAGATGCTAATAACAGACAAATTAGACTTAGAGCAGGACATATTACTAGAGATAGAGAAACATTTCCTAACGATATAAAGTTCAATGTAATAGAAAGATATAAAAATCCTCAATTTATAAGCACTTAGCAACATGACAAGTTTGAGTTTATTCACACCAAAGCATATAAAGCAAAAACCGACAGAACTAAAAGAAGAAACAGGTAAATCCACTTTAATATTGGAGAATTGAATGTAGATCTTTCAATTGATGGTACAATTAGCCAAAAAGTTAGTCATGTATTCAAAATTTGAAAGGGACAAATTAGTAAATGTATTTTAATTAACATATATAAAATTATGGACCAAATAACTGAAAAAAATGCAGTTTTTCAGTACACATAATATATCAACCAAAACATACTATATGCTAGATCAACAAAATCCAGAGGTTGTAATTATTCTGAAAATGTTCTCTGATCATAGTAGAATCAGGGTAGAAATCAATAATAAAAGTATAGCCAGAAAAATTGTCATATACATGGAAATCAATCAACATGCATCTAAATAATCCATGAATCAAAGTATATGAAAATGAAAATTAAAAGATATCTTGAGTAAATGATAATGAAAGATGTATGCATTCACGATATGTTTATTACACATTAAGCTTAAAAAAAAAAAAGTGAAACAAACACAGACTGTTGCTAGGGACTACCCACTGAACCACACATCCACATACCCTGAGCACATTTGGTTTATCGGTGGCCTTCAGGTGCACTGGTTTTCTTTTGATCCCCATTGAAATAAACGTGAGTGGGAATTTGGACACATTTTTCTTTGTTTCTCTGTTTACCCACCAGTCGTTCTGAGTCAGTCAGTTTAGGTTTCATCTCAAGCATTGGGAAGGTGGTGTTAATCCTTTAGTGAGGCTTGTGATGCATATCCAAAATGAGAATGGACTATATTATTACTAAAAGTATCCATTGAGAATAGCAACAAGTCAGTGTTTTTAACCAGGCTTATGCTTGGAGTGTATTCATAGGCACACACAATCGCCTGTATACACACACATAATATAGTTACTTTCCTGGAAAACAGACCTTCCTCTAGATGCAGAAACTACCCAGTTCTGGTCCTTAAGAGACAATACATTTATCTCATCAGGACAAGTACTTACTAGGCATGAGGACAATATGAAGTCTAGCAACACAGATTGTACTCACCTTATCTGCATTTAGACAGTAAAGAAAACAGCATTTTGTTTTTCTTAATATGCAATGTAAATATTTAAATGAGACATGGAAGCAGTTGTTCAGATAATGATCACAAGCAGTCTTACTCCTTTATGTGACAACCAAAACTCTTAGTATGATCTTAGTATGTCAGACCTTCAGGAACATCAACTCTAGCAAGAACATGAAGCACCGTCTTCACATGGTTCCGTGCTCCTGTAATGTTAGCAACCCATCCATTTCCCTTGGGTTGGCTGAGGCGATAGTATCCTTGGCTTCAAACCTGAGTGGTCGGAGCCAGTTTTATACCTTGAGTTGCTGGACAGCTTCCCTCACTGTGTTCAGTGTCCCATGCAGATAGAGTTTTGCAAAATGCTTTCCATCACGACAGGATGGAAGTGCAGGCAGCCACCACATTTGTTTTGCATATCTTAGGAATTTGCAACACATGAATAGTCTGGTGACATTTGGTTGCTTGCCTGCCTGGTTCAGAATTTGGGAAACCACGGGGATCTTCCAACCTGAGTTGTGGTTGCTCACAGGTAGGTACTACTTTATGTGATAAATCTGAAGAAGTTTGCAGGAAACTCTGTGTAAATAAGAAACAACATGCTAGTTTGTTTAAAAGGAGCTAAAAGTGAATGATTGTTCCAAAAGCCAGGGAAACTGTCAAAAATTTAAATCCTGAAGAAAATCTTCATTCCTCTCTTCCTCCCTCACTTCCTTCCTTCCTATGTTCTTCCTCCCTCTCTTCTCTTTCTTCCTTTCTCCCTTCTTTCTTCCCTACCTCCGACATCTCTCCTTCCTCCCTCTTCTTTCCTCCCTCCCTCCCTCCCTCCCTCA